>NC_084978.1:6646577-6946577 GCF_963691925.1 Scomber scombrus
GAGGTTCAGCATTGTGAATTTGTGACTAATTAAAGCATATGGATATCATCATCCATCTTCACCTTTTTCAACTATTTAAAATGTTGTTTATTGTTGTATCTAATGTTATATGATATGAGTGAGAAAATGCCATCACCTGCTCTGAGCTTCATTGGTAACATTCCTGGCTCCTGATATACAGTCGTGCTTCACTTTGACCACTGCTTGAACTAATAAAATAGATAATGACCTGGATCTGAATTTACTCTTAACCTTTGTTACAGTGCTCTTTTCCCCCTCTGCGTGTCCAATCACAATCCACAGTTTTCCCTGAAGTGGAAACTTAGTAAAAGGAACTTCTGCATCCCCTTCTATAATAAATAAAATATTACTTTTCACTGCTTTTTTAGAGGGAAAAGGGGAAATTTAGCTCGATAACTTGAGAGTATGTTATAAGTCAGTTGGGACCGGAAAAGGTCCAGCAGTAACCTAGGATTTTGGTCACTGTAAATCTAATTGTAGCAGGAGTATGCCACACCCTGTCAATATGCTGTGCTTTTCTTATTTGCTCAATGTTTTTAGTGATTTTTTATTGCAGTTTGTGACATTGAAAGTTGGAAGGACATATGAAAAAAAAAAAAAAGATATTTTAATGCTTAAATTTAAAACAGCAGCTGCCTTTACTTCTACTGTTACAAGCTAAACTAATGAGACATTTATAACTGGCAGACTTTTTATTTTATCTGAAACAGCAAAACTGTCAGTCTGTATCTCTGAACAAGAAGTTACTTTTAGCTACTTTTATACTGCGCAAGTTAACGGCACATCCAAATACTGAAATGAGTTGTGTTTTCCATGCAGCAGTAGCCTGTTAAATGATGGATTAGTCTGGGCTCCTTAAACGGCAATATAATTTAAACCCAACCAGAAACAAGAACTTTCTCTAACCAAGGTCCCTGGTGGCCAGAGGGGTTGGAGCAGGGAACAAACCTGTACGGCCGCTCATGATTTATAAGAACTGTCTTTGGTTTGAAGTGTCTTAATCATACAACACATGTGAACTTAACTGTTTGACCGTTTTCTTTGCAGCAGAAGTTTGTGCGCTGTTCTGTCCGAGCGGAAGTGAGACACCTACGGAAAGTGCTTTGTCATCGGCTAAACGTGGAAAAACACCAGGTGAGTCACTAAATCTTTTGATTGCGTTAAATTAGACTAAACAGTGCTCATTATATCAAAGTAATCCACACTTTTGTCTTTCGTTAAAGAGGACGAACGATCTAACGGTGGGTGAAACGTATAATCCACTCCCTCAAAAAAGACATACGTCAGTGAAACCACATTGTACGAAAAGTTTTATAAGAAAGTTGAACTACATTTCCAATGATTGTACATTCGCTATTGTTTTGGTTTTTTAAACATCCATTTACTATCGTTAAATTGTAGGTTGGTTTGGGAGCAGTGTGTTTCTCCAGACAATTCCTATAGCATCCATAAAAAGTCTGCAGATGTTCATTCAGGTTTTATCAGGCCTTATCAGCTAAAATTTCCCAAATATGATGTATGGTAGAAAGATATTATCTGTCAACACTTCCCACTCAGTGTGCTCAGTGTTCAAAGATACAACAGCTATGGAAAATCAGCAGATTACCCTCTTATATCAGGTGTTGGGACACCATGTTTTTGTCAACTCTTAAAGTACAATTTTCATGTAATTGCCAACATATTAACCTAGGTGACCTGCAGGTAACCATAGCAACATGGATGCTTTATGCTAGATAATCAGCTGACTGGTGAAATGAATCTAACCAGCTCACTGTAAATGAAATTGGAAAAAACTGGATGATGGTTTGAAGACACTCTAACTTTCTTTTCTTGATTAGTGGTTATACTTTAAAGTCGTGCTTCATACGCTCCCAAGTATTATTGTTTTGTGTCGCAGAGTTTCCCTCCGAATTTTAAGAGACTTTGGTGGTTGGACCTCAGTCTGATCCTCTAGGGGAGGTCTGGCTTTTTTGTACATTTTGTAAATTTTTAAGTCAAATGCATAATTCTGGTGCACTCGAAGGGCAAAATGAAGAGGTTATATCAACATTGTTGTGCATTATAATTAGTAATTTAACTACTGGTTGTATAGGTATGAATGGTGATGACAGCAATAAGGTCACACCCACAAAGCATGGGAGAGAAAATGTACTAGTTCGTAAATGTTTCAAACAAACCATCAAAAAAGACTAATGTTCACATTGCTGCTCTGAAACAAAGACAACAGAAGTGATTATCCAAGTTTAACTAGTTCATTAGTTAGGAACTTATTCAATACTCTTCGATTTTGACATTTTTTAGTAAATATCTTTTTCTACATTGTTTCAAGTTTGCATTGTGTTTCTTCAAATAACTAAACTACAAAAAGTGGCACAAATTAGACTATGGCGGGACACCAGACTATACAATTAAACGGAAATGCTGTGTTGTTGCTGGCATAGTGTTGGCTGAAATTACTCAATCAAAAATCTAAAAGATGGAATTTAACCATTTTCTAAACAATGTTTTAGAGATTTAAATTCCTGCCACCCTAAAAACATTCATTGGGCAGAATCAGAGGCCTCATTTACACCTGGTATCGTGATGTGATCTGTATCTGGATACATAATCTGGGTAATGACGTCCGGTCTATGGGTCTTTGTGTTAGCATTCACCTGGTATTAAAATCTCATTATCGCAATTGTGCCTGCACTGTAATCAGATCTTTATATACAAATTAGCTAGGTGGGGCTGGCGGACTCGTCAACAAACACGGTGCATCCCAGGTCAGGAAGCGACCTTCCTTCTCAATGCTGCGGATGGACGTCATTACTTTTTTGCAATGGAACATTTAAACCACCGCTAATACTCGAACCTGATCACTCCTAATGTAGTCTGGCTGATCCCGTCGCATTCCGATTCCAGTGCGGTCATCGTCCATTTACAGCTCGTATTAACATCCATTTTCTCTTATCTGATTGGCTGACGCCTAATGACTATGAGAATGTAATCCACAGTTAACAGACTTGTCTATCAGCCACATTACTCTGGCCATCGGCTCGGCAGGGAATTAAATGAAAATGTAATCGAGACAAATTTCAGTATTTGTGATCCCTCATCCCGTATTTTACTAACAGCAAGCAGGTTTCACGGATGTTCCTTTTAGATTTCCCTTCACATTTGTTTCTTTGGTCTCTCCGTAGGTCCAGATGTTATTTAATAATGAGTCTCTTCCCGATCACATGACCATGAAACGGTTATGGCTATTACACTGGTTTGGAAAGGTACGGTACAGCCAATGTCATGCATCCCCCTTGCTGTTTTTATATTCAGAAAATGAGGAAAAAGTGAATTGATGATGTATCACTAGATGGTATTTGTATTAATTTCTACACCATTTCAAATAAGCTTTAAAGCCAATGATGGTTTAAACATTTATAGCACAATGTTGGATTTGACATATTAAAGTGAGAGAATTAACTTGTAACTAATTATTATGTAAGATGTTAAAAGGCAAACATACTTAACTTTAAATGTTTTCATCCCATATATTATTTTTGTTCTGTTTCCCCTCCAGGCCCAACCGTTAGTCCTTCACTACACCATCAAGGACAAAAGGACCAGATAGGATTTGTTTTCAGTCTGAGGACAGCTGTACATATTTTGTACAATACATATTCTATTTTAATAGTGTTTGTGTACATATACTTATTTTCCGTGTTTTGTATTTTTGAAAATAAATTTGAAATTGGAAAAATAATAGTTTGTATTGTTTACTAAAGGTCCGGCATGCTTTTAATGTATGTACAGATATGCAGAAATATTTAAACACCACGTTATGAAAGTTTATATAGATGCTGGATGGAGTGATCCTCCCTTCTGGACAGGTTTGTAATATTAACACATCCTTATCTTTATTTCCTAGTTTTCACTTAAGCAGTTTTAATCAAGTGAACTCAATTTTAATACCTCATTAGTTTTCTTATACTTTGGATATCTTGCATAACACAAGCTTTACAGAGAACAATGAAATGATTGCTTTTCATGACAAGCTATTTTTGTAACATTATGTAGTGTGATTAATGATGCCTTTTAATAACGCAGTGACTTAGCAACAGAAAGTGCCATTTATTTTCATGTGGAGTATTTTTAAATTCATGTTGAGGAAAAATGTATGAACTAAAGTAAAGATTACACTTTAGGCATCTTGATTGGAAACATAGGTGCCAGACTATTTAACACATGGTAAGGAAAATGATGTCAGTTTTACCCCGTACAGTTTGGGGAAAAAAATGATCTGAAGCATACAAGCAACCCTCCAACATGATGTCATGGTCTTAATTCGCTTCCAGGGTGCTAAATCTACTAAAACTACTCACTCGGAACAAAATATGTTGAGTTTTTGCTTCTCCATCACGTTTTTGTCATCAATGTCTTGGAGTTGTTCATGTTTTATTGTTTCCTTTTAGTGTCACCAATCAAAACTGTAGGTGAAAACTCTTCAAATTGATGTGAATTAAGTAAAACTATAAATCACCAACTTTTTTTAACTTTTGGCTACAGTTATAGTCCTGACCTTTGGAGAATAGGTCTGTATCAGCTTTTGACATGTGGATACAGCATTGTTTCCCCTTCCTAATAAACAAAACTGTTCCCACTCTGTCAGGTTGCACAGAGCTTGTGACTGAACCATAATTTTAAAACCTTAACACAAAATATGAACTCTGATGTGGCCAGTTATTGTTATTTTGAAGCCATTTTAAATCCACCTTAAGCTTTGTGAGAGGTTGTTGTCTTGTTGATAAATGAATCTTGTCCCAAGATGCAGTACTTATGCAGTCAGTTGTAGGTTTGCTCCAGGATTTGTAAATCAAGTATTCTTCTTATAGTTTTTGTGTGTTTTGTTAGATTCATCTTAGCATTTGGGGGTTTATTTTGTGTCCCTTTTTTTACTTAAAAACTATCTGGATGATTTTTCTTCTTCTTTTTGATTTAAGCAGCATAGTTGCCATCCCAACATCCAAACCCAACTAAGCCAACTGGCATTCCACCGAGTCTTTTAAATGTTTATGTGACATACTAACTGTGGTGATATTTTATAGCACTTTTTAGAAGCTTGCGAGAAAAAGCTGTGCGTGAAGAATTTATGTTCAGTCTGCGCTATAAAGTCTTGACAAGAATTGATACTTTTGACTGTGTTCAAGCTTTCTGAAATCAAAAATGTGCCGTTCAGACCCGCAAGCTCTTAATCTTTGCAGGATTTCACTGACCACTGTCTCTGTCTGTAACCGGCTCTGTGTGTGTGTGTGTGTGTGTGTGTGTTCTTTTTGTTGTTTCAGGGATTAGAAATGAAGCCCTCTGCTCTGTCACTAGGTGGCACACTTGGAGCTTTTACAGGCATCAGGGGCAGGAGGTGAGCTTTAATGTGTGTGATCTTGTCCAGAGTGAAAGGAAAGACTCTGATAACCTGACACTGGCTGATAATATAAACAAGCCTTGTATCTTATTCTGTCTCTACTTTTTCTAAGTGGACCGCACCACAGCAGCAGCAGCCAGAACATTTCAGCAGCACTTTACAGAGTTGCACTAGCAGCTTCTTGAATATCGTATGGACAAAATACTTCGGTGTAATGCAGTAAATGTGCTGAATGAATGTGTGTAATTGAGACAGCATTGTGCGGGTAAAGCTGGTCTGTGTAGTTATTTGACTGGCATATAAAGATAAATGTTACTACTTGGTGTTTATGTGTCTTTTAAAGGTCAAAAGTGAGAAATAAGAGTTTAGATTTCATAGTGACAGTGACTACGTCTTCATCAAGGGCAGAAGAGGTTTGCATTTCAGTACAGAGGTCAGTAACATGGAATAAGGCAGCTGTAAACAAAGGTTTAAATGACAGTGTGGTGTTTTTAAGATTTCAAAAATACAAATTTGGCTTTTTCTGATGAGATTTTTTTCTTTTTTTGTATTTTTTGTATAACATCTTGGATAGTCTTTCAAAATGGCATAAAAGCTCAAATCTCACACATTGACAGAAGTGAATTACACACACACACTAATATAAACCGGTGGGTATTTCAAATCAGCCCCCTGTGGCAGTGTTTCTAAATGAAAAATAAAATAGTCTCATTGAAAAAGCTGCACACCAGTCAGCAGCAACACACACACACACACACACACACACTGACACACACATACATGCATATTATGGGTTTCCCCCCTGTCACTCTTATATAGCCTGCACATGTCCCTTCAGGGCTCCCCAATGTTGGAAAAAAACAATAATCCCCTAAAGCTGTGACCTTTGGGTCCAAAATAAAGATTTTCAGCTTCCTGTTGCAGGGCTCAGTTAGATTGCAGCATGGCACTTGACTCGTGGCACCTCTGGGGTTTAACTTTTCTGATTATAATACATTGGGGGGGAAATTAGCATTAGTATGTATTGGCCCCCAAACCTGTTCAGTTTTGGAAATGCACTGACTGCTAATGTGTGTATAATTCACCTCTTTCAGTTTCTGAGATTTTAGCTTTTATGCCATTTTGAGAGACAATCCAAGACAATAATCTGGCTGTGAAAATTAATCAGTTATTTATGTAGTAATTTAATGTGGAAATTCATACATCTGTTATAATAATGTATCACAATTTAAAAATAAAGCTAGTATATTTCCACCATATGAGGTTACATTTAAAACAATCTAATTAGAAGCATTAAAATGAACATTCAGGGACATTTATAGGGATGTAATTGAGATTTTTAAATATATATTTAATATAATGACACCACATAGGGACTCTACTAAGCACATTTAATTTGCTACAAGTCACTCATAGTGTTATTTTGTTTCTTAAAGTATTATATTCATCTAAGACGTTATGGTTGGATTAGAGGGTTGAGTTTAGGACTTCACACATGTGTTCACTGCCTTTTATTTAAAGCTCCATCCACTGTGTTGTTCCTGCCGCCAGTCCAGAGTTGCTCCATAATAAAGGGCCTACTTGACTTTTCAACCTCCACGATTCCAGCCGATTACTTCTATTGTTTGCGCCAGCCTGCTCAGTTTCTACCACCACCAAACAAAAAAAATCCTTCCTAACAAGCTCTTTAGTTTCCTTTTAGTCTCACACCCAGCCTTAGAAATCGGTATTTTCTATAAGCAAAGTGGCAGAGAGAGGAGGCAACCGGCACGACTCCAGCTGTTTCCATTACGCTTTATGAATCATGAACAAACTACAGTGAACATCAGCTTGTGTTAATATCGCGTTGATTTGCCTTCCAAACAAAGTGATGATATGTGATATTTAATTTTGAGAACGAAGAGAGAGAGAGAGGTGGTTGAGTTTAAGAAGACAGTTTAAGGTATTTAAAAATGAGTTTATATGTCTTAAAACTAAAAAACAACGTGAATTCCCTTTTTTTCTCTCTCTAATGATGACATCTTCTATCCGCCCAGGTTTAAAAATCCCCTAACAATAAATAATTTGTGTCCATATTTATGAGTAAAGAATTAAAGAGGATCAGTGAACAGCATGACCCCGAGACAGATTTCCTGCGCGTTTATACGCATAAAGATGGTAATAAAATATTACTATTTATAGACTACTGGAAACGACGGAAATAATTTAACTTGTTTTACAGTAAATATTTTATTTATTTTAAATTGAATAACACCTCCACTCAGCTCGACACACACACACACACACACACACGCACACACGCACACACACCTGTACACACAAACACAAACACACACACACACACACACACCAAACTCTTGATCCCTCACAAAACTGTTGCAAATGGTCAGCAGCAGCAGCAGCACGTCGCATTTCCACTGCCTCCCATTGAGGTTTATTCATTAGGACTCTCACACTAACCCATTTGCTATTCATGGAAGAGGTTTTTTTTTTTCTCTTCTCTCCTCTCTCTCTTTCCAAACAAACCCCGAGTCAAGAGAGTGGCAGATGCGTGCCATTATTGCCCACGGCTCGGTGGAAGCTGTTTTATGTAAGGAAAAGGCGGGTTAACCTAATCAATCATGTCGACTAGCTGTGTTAAAGACGATTCATAGAAGGAGGAAGAAAACATATGGCACATGGGTGGGAGCAAGCTTTTCTTAACACTGCAGCCAGACCGGGACCTTCTTGTGTCAAGATGTATTCAAAGCCAAGCGAAAGAATGGGAATAATGGCAGCGGACGGCTGCTAATTGAAGTCACGGCACTTCAAGGCTGAAAGCAGGGGTCAATTATTCAAAAGGGCCCATTTTTACCAAGCAGGGCAGTTTTTTTAGGGTGAATATTTAACGTGAGTTGTTAATCTCCAACCACGAATCCCTTGGTTATAGTATTCTTATAGGAAATGAATGTGAATTTATAATGACTTTATCTCATGTAGCATTCCTACAGGGGTTTATTGACTGCCTGCTTACAGGTCACCATACACCTATATTATATTCCTTTAGGAGCTTAACAGCACGTTTAATTCTCCATAATACATGTGGTGACTTTAAAATGCACAAGCTTCCCTTTTTAAAAAATCCCATTACTTGTAGTCTAATCTGAATGTTCCTATAATGACACATTTCAGTGCCATCCCTCAGATTTTTAAATTATTTTTCATGATCTGCTGCAAAATCACACATCCAAATCGCACCCAGGGCTTCTTGAAATATCATATAACCTTTATTTACATAGATGCTGATTAAATAGAATGTTACAATAAAATTATCGCATAGGATGTTTGACCTATATACAGAACTCAGAGCGTGGAAAAGTTTGCAGTTGATACTAATAGAGACGCCTCCTTTGCGTGGCGAACAGGCCTGCAAAGCTTGCAGAAACACTTTTCGCTCAGAAAAAAAAGGGAGACAAAAAAACAAAACATTTTACACTTAATGTGGGATGGACTGACACATCCACACATCGGGGGGGTTTTGGGCTTGTCCCGTTGACTTTACACGGGCTGTGCAGGTAAAGAAAATAAAGGGTGGAGGGGAGGAGAGGGAGGGAGGGAGGTGTAAATATTTGGCAGATCCGATTCCTACAACAGAAGAATGCGAATAAACAAACAAACAAATAAAATAATTGCACAACTTTTCACCCCTCTTTCAAAAATGAATGTGAAATATTAAAATGTTTACACAATTTTTCAGTCTTCCTGTACCATAACAGTTTGGTCTGCCTGAAAAGGAAACCTCATATTCCTCAAATATTTCGGTGAAACTTAATTGACAGACTTGGAAGGCTTTAGTCCGATTAATAAATAAAAATGGAGAAGCAGAGAAAAAAAACAAGAGGAGGAAAAGAAAAAAATAACATTTCCTGAAATGTTTATGTTCGTATTCTCCTTTTTTGTCAATATCCGTGCAAAAGTTTGGGGGTAAAAAATGCCCCCTTTTTTTAAATTTTCTTTTTGTTGTTGTTGTTTATGAAAATCACAAGCACCCTGACTGTCAATCGTCCACCTCGATTTCCTCGTCGTCCTCCGAGAATTCATCCGTGGTTTGGTCTCTGGATGAGGAGGGGGACTGAGGGAAGGCCCGGTGTCCTTGGGAGGTCGGGGAGATACTAGGTGATCTGGCCTCGGTCCCCTCGCCCTGGCTCTCATCAATGTTTTCCATGGTGACGAGCTTCTGCAGGGTCTGTGGGGTGATTTTCTTTAGTGACTCCACGTCCGCTTTCATCTCCTCCAGGTCCCGCTTGAGTTTGGCCCTGCGGTTCTGAAACCAAGTGATGACCTGCGCGTTGGAGAGCCCCAGCTGCTGCGCGATCTGGTCTCGGTCGGCAGGAGACAGATATTTCTGGTACAAAAACCTCTTCTCCAGTTCGTAAATCTGGTGATTCGTGAAGGCCGTCCGCGACTTTCTCCTCTTTTTCGACGTCTGCCTCTGTCCGAAAGCGTTTACGTGCTCACGACCTTGGAAGGGGTGCGAGAAGAAAAATATACATGAGGAATCAAACAACCGCAAGGGTCACTTTCCTTCCAAACAAACAGCGGCAACAGAGGGCACTGCACAACAGGCCTGTCATCGGCTTACAAGCTTGGCTTTGTCTTTCACCTTAAAGCTAAACGTTACATTTCTTTCACCTGATTTCACTTTGCAACGACACTAATTTGACGAGCATGGCTTAATCAAGACTCCTTTCTACATCCATGTAAATATTTTAAGCGCTGTTACAAAAATGAATGCATAAAAAAAAAAATTAAAAAAAAGTAAAAATATTAATCTAGTGGCAGATTTCCCCTATTTTGAGTCTAACAACATTTTCACAAAATGTCAGGATTTTTAAGATATTTATTTCTGCAGCGCATACGAAATACATAATTTTAATATGTCATTAACTTTATCTGTTGGTATGTTCATTTTTATGCATCATAGCAATACAAGCACTAGGCCATAATGGCTGTTTGACTTTTTGACAGTATGTAAACCAAGAAATGTAAGCAAGTTTTGGTAGTTTATAGATGATATGCATGCAGATTTCAGTGCGTAAATGCTGCATTTTCCTCTTCTTTATCCTGTATTTTATAAACAATACTGTATCTTAGCATGTCCACACTTACAGGTCAAAACAAACCCAGCTAGCAAAGATCTCAGCTGTGAGTTTTGCTTTGAGTTTTGCTCATGCTACCCTTCAGAACACATGTTACTCTGCCTTCTTAAAAGTGTATATTTAAGTTTAAAAAACGACATACTGTTAGTATTTACCTTCTGCTGCCTGGATAACGCTGACTTCCAGACCCTTAAACGTTTTACTGGCCAGCTCCTCCAGCGCGCACAGCGGCGAGGAGGGAGTGGTGATCCCGTTCCTTGCCGAGTTGGAGCCCGTCACTTTCTCTAGCACTCTCGGCGGACAGATACTGGCGACCGACTTCTTTACCGAGGGTTTGTTAAGGATATCCTCAATGCTGAACGGCGTTAAAGGCTTGTTGGAGTTGGCTGGCGGTGGTAGCTGATCCAAGGGAGCCCGTCTCCTCTCCTCGCCGCTGGACTGCAACACGGAACCTGCCTTCATGTCTTTACTGGAGGTCATCGCAGTCCCGAAGAATCGCTGCTTGCAAAAAAAGTTGATTATTTCATTCAAATGGCAGTTTTAAGCGTCCACAAGTGTTTCCTCTGGTGCTCGCCGGTTCTCGTAGATCCCCTCTATGTTTTGACACTTAAAGCCGAAAGCCGCAACTTAGCTCGCCTGAGAGCTTTCCTCCAAAATAACCATGCTTCGGGCGTAGTTGTGAAGGCAGCCGCACTGTATTCCCCTCAGAGAGTCGCAGTTCCTCTGCCAAGCTCCATGTAGATCTTTAGGAAGTAACAGACTGGAGGGGGTGAATCCCTGCAAGGGGAAAAAAGCTGTCTCGAGCAGCAAGAAAAGAAAGCGACTACTAACGAGTTATTGTTGATTGGGCGAAGTTCAATTAGAGAAACACTACACTACTTGCTGACCCGCTGCTGCGTCTTAAAGGGCCGGACCATAATAACTAATTGGACGTGGGGAATAGGAGGAGTCTGTTGCTGCCGAGGAGAAAGATGCCCTGAATGTTTATGCATCTGTTTCCCTCTGCTGGTGTATTCTTCAAGAAAGGGAGAGTTGATGGCCATTAAAATACTGCCACCAACATCTTTGCATTATGGAAAAAGTTTGCACCGAGCCAACAATGGTCTCCAGCCGTTTTGTTATTGTCGTGCGTAATTACGCATTGAACGTTATGCGTAATGTGCGCATTAGGCACTGTGTTGCACGGGAATTTGGCATAAAATAGCCACAATGAGCACGTTTACTGACCCAGTTTTAAAGACTATTAAACATTTTTTGCATGCAAGTAAACAGAAGCTCTTCACGTTGTTGCTCAACATAACAGGTGATGGACATTTTTATTTATTTTTTGTTGTTACCTGCTTCTAATAATAACAGCAGCAAGCTATAGTAGACATAGTGAGTTTATTTTAAAATATACCATATGACTGAAACTACAAAATCTTAAGATAAAGAGAAAGAAAGAGTTGTATTTGTTTATGGTGTTTATTTATTTTGCCGTTTTTTCTTTAATACAAATCCGGCTACTCTTCTTTGGTAAATCGACCGTGCGTCAGTGTGACCCTGCAGGTAAAATCCGAGTTACAGTGTAATTTAATGCAGTAGCGTGAAACAAGCGGCTAATAAAGGTGACGCCGTGCTGTGGCTCAGAGTCTGAGGACGGAGAATGTGAATATTGCTGAAGGAGGTTTAGGATGTAAAAAGAGAAACGGATTAGACAGAGAAAAAGGGGAGCGAGTTGGACGCCGAGGAGAGCAGCAGGTACGTGTGTCCAGAGGAAAACACCTTATTTTATTTAAGGCTTGTCAGAGTTCACACCTTTGGCTGTTGTCGCCACGTGGGTCTTATGTTCGTTTAAATGCGTTTTAGGGATTATAAATGAGCTGTATACTGAACGAAATAGTAATTGAGTTGTTATACGTAAAAATTAAAGAGATGTGTGAAGCATTTGAAGGATTTCAGCATTGTTCAAAACACCTGAGATGAAAATAGGACATTTAATAATAATAAAAAAGAGGCAACACAGATTTTTCTTTTTCTCGGGATGAATAATGGTTCTTGTGATGATTTTACAATACAGAAAGAAAAATATTTAGCTCATATTTTTGCAGATGATCCATCGTCTGTCAACTGCTGACACGAGCCAGAGGCTGAATAAAACAAACCCTGGAGCACTATTAGCATCTTTCCAAGACAAACAGTTTATTCTGACCCATTTGGATAAAGCCTGCCGCCCAGGAAGCCACTGCGGAGAGCCTTGTGCCAACAGGAGCATATGGTGACATTGGTTTAGGGACAGAGTTATAAAACAGCAGGAAATTCTATTAGCTGCCTTGGAGGTCCACCCTTTGTGACTGCTTTGAATATATATTTCCCCATAACAAGCAGGAGTCTTGGGGGGCAAATTTAGTTTGGGAATTTAGACAGAAACTTCATTTTGAGGAGAGTACAGGCAGCTGAAAATTCAGTCTGGTCTGAGTAGATATTAATATCACGACGGCTGTAATTTAACTTGACACTTTTTTACATTTGAATCCCAAATTAGATTAGAAATGTGTAGGTGCTATAGTTCAGACTAAAGCTGCTATAGTTTTTATTTTTTCACATTTGGCACACAAAGGAAAAAAAGACTAAAAACTAGCTGAATAAAAATGAAAATATTTACTTAATTGTGGCTTTAGGTGCATAATATTTTTTGCTTTTCGTTTACACAGACGTGTGATATATGAGAGAGGAAAAAAAATCTCAATTATGCTGTTATTTTTCATCTATTTACCAACATCTTCCAGGCAGGCCTTTATTATCCGGGTCACGTCTGATTATTAAAGAGAAAAAAACATGTTGTACTGTTTTTTCCTTAAATTATTATCTTTTTTTTTTTTTTCAAACTGATACGTTTGTGGATTAAATCCCCAGAAGATCAAAGTGTACCAGCCCCTGCAGACCACCAGGCCTCGCGCTGCTGTCGATTATTAACCCTACATTTGGTTTAAGCGTGAACATCTTTAGACCTCCTATAACAATGCTCCAATGGATTTTAAGGCCTGAAGTGAAGCAGTGCTGGTCCGAAGTTTTTTTTAATCGACCTAATTTAAGCGTTAATTAGAAGCAGAGCAGCTGACATCATCAATCATCAGCTCTTAGGTGATTTAATTGGATGATTCGCTTCGCTTTTACCTCCTATCAGCATCGGGTGTCTTACTCTTAAAAAATAACGCGTTACATTGAGCCACTTTAAATCGAACATCATTAGACTTTTGTTTCTCTCCCCCCCTCCCCAATTCATTAAATAACTGCACAACGTTTACATTTTTTTTGCCTTGTGTTTTAAAAAAACATTAATCTCCTGATAATCATCATTAGGGTTAAATGTGCAATGTTCGTGTCATCCTTTTGCTCGATAAAATCAAAGCAGTGGGAAATCTCCCACCCGGTAAAGGTCAGGCTGTCTGTCATTAATCACCAAATTAAATTCAGAGCGGTCCGGAGCGAATAGACACGAAGGCTTCAAGTATCCAATTCAGTCGCAAATCGGAGACTCAAAGAAGGTGATGACAAATGCAACAACTGCAATAATATTCCTGAAAATGTAATTTGTTACAGAGCTGTAACACGTTACCGTTTATTGCTGCTGTGCATGCAACCATCCCTGCAGGCTCCCAAAGCTGCGAATCAGGTGTGTTTGCACAAGAATAAAAAAAAAAGAAAGAACAAAAAAAAAAGAAAACTAGAGCAGAGAGGAGACATTTGTTTAATGCATTTTCGATTGGTTTTAATCGATTTCGATCGGCTCAAAAATGTATAACCGTTCAGTATGGAGGAACATACAAAATACCTCACAATAAAATAATCAAATTATATAGATAGCTATTAAAGGTGCAGTTATTTTCACACATTTTCATTATTAAAAAAAGATATGAGACTTTTATATTTGGCAATGAATATTTCTCTTAAAAGGCAATAATATTTGTAATGCATATCGGATTCATGTGGGAATATTAAGAAATATATTACAGCAAATTGCACAGTGGAAAAAATGAAATAAGATCAATTTAGAGCACTACAGATATACTAGGCCTATAAATCTCTGGAAATATTATCTTAAAAAATATGGAGATTAAAACAAAAAGTAGGACAAGAACAGTATAAAAATCATCATTTGATATTTTTAGGATTATTTTTTATATACATGTTATAAAGATTTTATCCGTAGAAAGAAAGCTAGTAATTTATTTTGGGGTTAATTATTATTTAGTTTCATCTGGCCTTACAGGCTGCGCTTTGTCTGCACTACTGTAGTAATGTGGCAGCTCTCACTGCGCAGCGTGTAGTCCTGTATTATGAAACAAAACAGCTGTAAACGCCTCTCAGTATAACATGATACAGGAGAAGGCTGCTCAGGGCGCCGTGGGTGTGTTTGTTTCCATTCTTAACCGGACTGTTTCCACTGTAAAACGCACTGTGCGGATGATTGAAGTGAAAGTGTGTGTTGATGAGATATCACAGCACTACTTTTCTAACCAATTAGCCTACTGGATCTTGTGTGTGTGTAAGATTTTTTTTTTTTAACCAAACCAGTAGCTTCTTTTTGAGATTACGAGTAGCCTACACATTTACACAACATCAAAATCATGTAATTTCATGTGACAGACAATAAAAAACAATATAAGAATTTAAAAAATATGTATACATATTTAGAAAGAATGCATTTAAAGCTAATAAAAGTGGAACATAAGACATAAACACATTTGCTATTTGTTTTGTTTTTTAAAGGCTTGTGCGTAATGGTGATGGCACGGCATCATTCACAGCGCTCTCATCAGGACCTGCTAAATCCTGTGTGCGTGCCTGCATCATCACCGCGTCAATTAATAGGCTCATATCTAATTACGTCAGTGTGGGAGTCGGTGTCACACGTGGAGATGTGTTTTTTCCAAGCTGTCCTCGAACGCATCTTGACGTCTCTCCATCGGTAAAACGACGCACAGGTGTTCATTTCATCCACACAGCAGCTTCACACCCCGTTTTGGAGGAGATGCAGTGACGTCGTCGGCTCTCATTGGCCATTAGTCTCCATCTAAAGAGATTTCATTACATCGTTTACTCGCTCTCCATCCTCTCATCTTTGTATTTTGGCCTTTTAAGACGTCGTGTCAAAGCGTCATGGAGAAAATAAAAACGCACAGACTTCCTGATATTCATTAAATTTCTGAAGAGAGAGGGAGAGAGAAAAAGAGAGAGAGAGAGTTGAGCAGTGATTAATGATGACTGACATGATCTTATTGTTTGATCAGTCTCAGACAGACAGGCCGTCAAACTAATAGCACAGCCAGTGTTGCTCTTTTTGATGATTGCTGTCTACATCTCAGTTAAATTTATGCTCATTTAGATTTATATTTCCTTTTTGCTATAACAGTTAAATCTTAGCAACAACTTGGACTCACACACTTTGATATTTGAATATTCCCCGAAGTCTAACTCTATCCAAACGTCACTATATGCCGTGACTAAAGATTATTTTCATTATTGATCAATCTCCTGGTTATTTCCTTGATCATTCAGTTTAATCATTTTCTTTATACAATGCCAGAAAATAGTGAAAACAAAACCAAAACGCTAGATCCTCAATTTACTGTGATGTATGACAAAAGAAAGATATGCTGGAACCAGTCAATGTTTGGTATTTTTGCTCAAAATGTGACTGAAACAATTAATCAATTTTTTTGAAAAAGTTCAATTCATTGACTAATCGTTTCACCTTTAAATGACACCCTTGACAACCACACATATCATGTTTCCTTGTATGCAGAGTATAGTTTATTTACGCTCAGAATTAACAGTGCACTACACTTTAATTTAAGGTGGAACAGCATTTAAAACATACTACCTTTTAAATATGTAGTACACTTCAGTTATAAGAAAATAAGAGCAGGTTAAAAAAAACTGCACTAAAACCACTTGTTTTTTAAAAAGAGGTTATGATGAATACATTTACCATAATGCAATGCACAACAGAAGTGAAGAAGTTAATACGTGCTTATGCAAAATAATAATGCAGATTCAGATGGTGCAACAGTTCAGTTTTATGGTCAGACAACCGAGAAATAAAGTAAGAATTAAGTAGAATTAAATTGGCAAAAAATAGCAGTAAAGTTTTACAGTGTGACTAAACTCCATCAGCACACACCCAGTATCATTTCATATTAATACAACATACTAAAATACTGCAGTCATTTATTGTATCCTGACTGCCAACATTAGTCCATACTGTATTTACACTGTTAATAACAGTAATAATAATAATAATAATGAGGTCAGAGCTCAGAGCCAACATCATGAACTTTACTATTTTCCATCCTACATGCATGAATCTGAATCAGCTGAGTTTCTGCATTGCTGTGATTCTATTTCATTGATCTACTGCACTGATCTCCTCTCGTATATACTTTACCATTTAGATTCCCAGTAGGGCGGCAGAGATACCCCAATAAACAAGAGAATTCAGCTATAGTAGACCTCTGTGGCTTCATTTTGTTTCATGGCCTGTGATTTCATCCACACCCCCTTTTCTCTCCGGGGACGGGCTGTGGTCGTCCTCGTTGCTCGGTAATGGCTCACCAGGGCCCGTTTAAGATCATAAAGAAGGATATGAGGGGGGCTTTAAGCAGGATTACAGCATTATGGCTGAATGATTCTCCTGTTTGACTCTTGATTAGCTTCATTACTGTGTATAGGCCAAGCGGCTGGAGGTACAGCGAGGAATCTGATACGAGATATTAGGTTCATATTTTTGGTGAGTGGGTGTGTGTAGTTTGTGGCCCAAAGCCAACTCGCCTAGGCGGAGCAACCAAAATGACCAATGACACAATACTATGTCATTTGTAGTACTTGTAGAAGCATTAGTATTATTATTAGCAGTACAGTAGAAGTATAAATATACAGTATACTATATTATGATTGAAAATAAATAATTTGACCATATAATCTGATATACATGCAAACATTATTAACACTTACATACTCTTCAGGGTCAAATATGACCCTTTTTTTAACATTTGAGAGCTGTAAAAACACCCTTTCATTTCTTTCAGCCAGCCACTTTTGCTAAAGTGACCCACAGTATACAAACATAGAAATAAAATGCATCTTTTTTTCAAATTTGTGTACAGGTAATACACATTTTTATATATGCAAATGTACAAATGGTCCATAAATAGTGATTGTAAATGTCTTTTTTCCACAAGATTATTCAAACATTTATTAATGACTGATGGAGAATTTATGAACGTGAATTGGTGTAGAGACTAATTATGATCCAGAATATGAACAGTATGTAAGGGGTTAAAGAGGTTATGTTTCAGATAGAAAATAAACATTTAGTTGTGGTCGAATGATCATAATTCAATTCCAAGACACTTTAAAACTCATATTTGAACAAATAGAACTGATTTATCCAAACATTTTACAGTATCAGTATATAAAAAGTACTTAAGGTTTTGATGCTAAACAGGCCTTTTTATTGCCATTTAGATCACAGACTGTGCTTTCAAGTAAAATCCAGTAGCACATGAACACGGCCAGTCGTGAGACAAAGTGCTAAAGGATGTTTTACAAAAGCCCAAACTGTTGTTTTCTAAAATGGGAGAAAAAAAACATGGCGCCCATTCAGGACTCTTAAGGCCTATCTTCTCATGTCACTGTACATATCTTGGCAAATGAAGACAAATGCTTTTGTGAGAACACCACGTTCCAGGGGAGCCTTCGATGAATTAATCACGTGCAATTCTATCCTTGTCCACTTGGGCGCCTGGCTGGTCCCTGATGCACCGTCCGAGAGGTAATGAGGGGCACATCGCCGAACGCTCTTTACGAGCCTGTGTTGCTCCTTAAAACAAGAAAAAAATAAATGAGTAAGTGAAGCCACCTCTCTTGAGGGACGTTGTTTTCTTGAGATGGTGTGGCGCCTCGACCTTCCAGATCACCCCACTACCCCTCCACCAAGTCTTCCTCTCCCTCCTCACATCAGGATTTCATTAAGTGGTGAGCAGCAACCCCCCCCCCCCACCCCCTCCTCACCCCCCAATCCACTCCACTCCATCACCACCACCACCCCCATCTCCCCCCTTTTGCCTTCTCCTGCACCACTTTGCTCCCAAACCAAATGAGGAAATAGCTCGTCTGGTCGCTGACAGACCCCGGGTTTGGCCGTAAAGATAAATGACCCAAAGTATTAAAGTTTAACACGTTGACAAAACCCACCTGATCTGTGGGATTAATGCAACAAAAAATCCATCTGTGGAAAAAAAAGGGGGCGGGAGGGGGAGAGGGGGGTGATGAGGGGTGATGGAGGGTGACTCACAGGGGAGTAATAGCCAGGGACTGGGAAGGTCAAACAATATTTAGGATAAGTACATATCCAAAACTGAGAGGCAGAACTTTGCAGAGACAAACGTTATATCTTGTGTTCCCGTGCGTCATGTTTTGAGAAGTTAAGCAATTCCACAAAAGGTAATAAACGCTCACAATGCACAAAGCACAGGCTCAGTAAGACTTACGATGCTTAATTGGGTCACATGAAGAACACAAGGAGTGCTTTCACTTAAAATCACATTAATTATGTGATGTCATTCTGACCAGAGGTCCTGTTTTTCAAGAATTCAAACCACAACAAAGTGTTGGGAGAAAATATGCTTGTAGCAATAATGCAGTGAGTATCAATCAGTAATAGCTGTTTGTGTTTATTTGCTGCTGGCATTAGATATTACACCATTTATTTTATTAATGTCTAAGGTGAGAGAGGTCTTCCTGACCATCGCTGCAGAAAAACAGCCTTAAAACCTTTCCACATTTCATTTTTACATTTACTTTTTAAAGTCACTTAAGTCTTCAGAATTTCTTTGGGAAGAATAAAAACTCAGGGGTCTGGGGTGCATCTGTTAGCAGATTTTAGGCACAGAGAAATTGTGAAAAAGACAAAGATGCATCATGTGATATGACCTTTAATCAGGATATGAGCTCTCCTCCAAAGCATTTTTGTAGACTCTTGGATGTGGTCATCGCCTCATCATTTTGTCCTTGATGATTACCGAATGATTCCCATGGGGAGGAGGGGATGTGGTGACTGAGGTTGTGTTATCTTTTATTTAAAGTTTGAGGTTAAAGGTGAAAGCGCTGTGTATAATTTACCTGTGCTCTATCAATATTCAGAGGTTAGGCTTGCTCGGGGGGGAAACTTCCAGGATTTAAACATCAAATGATGAGTGTTCATGTTGGACTTGAGTTTGCCTGTGGTGTTTTTTGGTAAGTAGACCCTTTTTTCTGCATTTTTAACAGAACATATAAAGTGTGGAGTGAGTCTAGCTCAGTATCAGAAGATGAATGCATGTATTCCGGTTGTGCTCACTGTGTTTTTAACAGTTTGTGATTAGTTTTGATTGTTATGCAGTAACTGTTGTTTTTAAGCTCCTTTTGACACATTTAAATGAGCTTTTTATCAATAAATTCCACTATCACACCTCACATATTTATGAATGTGTTTCTATTGCAAATACCTCACTGTATATTAAGCTGCAATAATTCTCCTCTCTCTTTCTCTCTGATGATCTGCCTGCTTATAGTGTCCATTTATATATTTTTCACGTTATCTTCATTGTGCATTAAAAGTTTTCGCATTTTTTTCTCTTAAAAACTTCAAACGACCGTCTGCCATTGATGACAAATGATCACATGTGTGTTGTGCGCCTTTAAATCCTGCTGCAAACAACACTTTTCTGGTATCTTTCAACACAGCATGGGTATGTTCAATGTATTTATGGTACATATGTACAGTATGGTGATAATATTAGACACTGAGTTGTAAAGTAAGAGCATTCAGTGAACTTTAGTGTTTATTCCAGACTGAAGATTTGTTCTCCTCACATTGGACTTCCAGCAGAGAGCAGCAGGTGTAAAAATGATTTGCTGTAATTCCTGGTGTTTCTATTGCCTACTTGGACAACGTGATGCATCGAGATAGTCACATAAGACAATACAACTGCCAGAGACTTGAATCATTTTGAAAGCAGATGTAATATACTTTTATGTGATTGAAGCTATAGTGTGAATAATGAATTGTCCTAATGCAGAAACCACCTCTCACCATAGCGGGATAAAACAAACACTAAGAATTATTGGCAAACACACTCCGATCTGGCCCAATTGTGACAGACTTCATGGAATAATTAATGCGGCCACATAGGTGAAATATAAGCTATTAAACTAACTGAGAGCATGTTTGGATGTTTGTGGCTAGCAGTTAAATCACTATAATTGCCTTCTATTTTTCAGTGAAGACTTCAATTGAAGTTGCTCCTCTCCGCTCTGAAATAATTCATATGATGTATAAAAATTAAAACTAATAGCCAGATGATAAAACTAGTTTTATTGCTGGAGCCACAATGATTTCAGAGGTTATGAGAAAACCATCAGATCTGAACAGTGGAGTTTTGGTAATGATGCTAATAACTAATTTCTTATGAAAGCATCAAATGGAGAATGTTTTCCCTCAACGTGCTGTAGGAATTTCAAGTGTATTCCTGGGAAATGATGATGCTTTCAGGAGAGCCATCGCTAAAAATTACATCCAGACGTTTCGCAACTTAATTTACTCCACATGAAACTGACAACAAATTATTAATCATGTAAAAAGTTCAAAAGCAAAAGTGAAATAATAATAATTATAATATAAATAGTAGGAAGTATATCCCTTCATCCTGACCCCTTTTGCGGCCTTTCCTTTTGAACTAACAAGTGATTACGATTGAAAAAAAAAGTTGTGGTATTTTATGACCAATAAACCTTGTTTTGTACTTTGTTTTTAATTCAACAGCACTTTCATTCTTATTGGCTTCCTTCGATTCTCAGGTTAAGATATTTTAATGGACAGGAAAACAGGAAAAATAGCAATAGGAAAAAAATGTTGAGGAAACATAAATATTAAGGGAGTGAACACACTAAGCAAGGTCTTGGCCCAATCCTTGTCCATAACTTACGCTGTCGCGGTAGTGAGTAGTAAATATTAAGAATAGGCTCACACTCCATCCCAACCGTGAGCAATGAATCCTTGGAGGAAAACGCCTGCGTTCCCCGGATTGTCAAACCTTTTTGTGCATATGTGTGTGTTTTGGGTTTTTTTTTCCTCTCGTGAGTTAAAATCATTCTATCAGGACTAGAATCAGGAGTCTGAATGAAACAAACCAAATCATTTCATATTGCACGCCCTACTATAAGATCTAGAGTGAGTTCGTCCCTTGCTCGTTGTTGCAGAAATCAGATTATGATTTCTTAGCTGCCAATTCAATTAGATGTCAGACTGTGTGATAAACTGCCTTTTTGTATGTTTTTTTTCCACAGTAGCTCAACACATAACTTTTCTCTTCTTGTTGTTCCCTTCTCCATATTAACGCACCCTCTGCCTCACACCCCTCCCCTTTAACATACTGCACATACAGACAGGCAGACATGCATGCATTCACCCTCCCACTCAAGCATAGTCACTTCCTCTATGATTTTTTATTTCCTGCAGTAGAGACATTTTAATAAATTTCTCCATTTCCTCCATTTCATTTTATTATAACCTCACCATTTTCCATGTTGTTGCTGTCATCAGCTAGATTCTTGTATGCAGCCCAGTTGCAGATTAACTGTTCGTCTTGGCTTCGATGTTGTTTTGATTAACTTCTTAGTAGGCTTTTTTTTTTCTCACCAGATGAAATAGTTAATCTTGGATCACTTTTCCCTGTCACTGGGTGTTTCAGTGAACACTTCCAAATGACAGCAAACTAAACTGACTTTAAGTAAAGGAAACTGAAGTTTTTACGAATTATTAATCACTTCGAAAATGATAAGAAGATAATATGTTCTAGCAGATACTGCAGATATTTCATCTCTAGTTTTGTTCCTATACATATTTATTGTAGGAGAAGATGTACTGCCAGGGGGAAAAAAAATCATATTGGTTTGCGTTAGACTTATGTTAGAGCCCAGTGGAAGAGGTGAAGGGAGAGAGGAGGAAGCTAGAATAATATTAAGGTTCTTGGTGCTTGTTCAAACTGACCACACAAACCTATAAATAGCTACAGTAGGTGAACTGTACATTGCATTAGTGAGTCAGATGCTGTGGCCTGCTGCCATTTTAACATCATGAGTAAATGTAAACAATAAAAATAACCTAGAACATTTGATTTAGTTACTATTTTGCAGTGTACACCACAAGCAAGGTGGCAAATTAAATGTTAAAAACAAAAACAAAAACTGACACATTTTGGATTTAAGAGAAGTATGGTGATTTTGTTGTGGTATACATGTGATTTTTTGTCCTTATGGTACTCTACCTCCTAAATTGGCTTATTCAGTGCATCCTGGTAGACATATACATAATACTGTATATGTTGGATTAATCAAACCTTTCAGTGTCAAGTGTGTGCAGGATCTTAGAAATATTTGTAAAACCAGTAACTTCAATCTGCATATTCTTAAGACTCTCAGTCACTTTGAAAACAACAAGAAAAAAAAAACAACGCACTTGAACACATCACTCAACTTTCTGTCCCATTTTTGCTTCCAGGGGATCAACAGTCTGTGTGCAGTGGCCGTGGCACACCCCTCAGTGACCACATCCGCCATAAGCAGCCAGAGATGAAACGATATGGAGATTATCGGGACAAAAAGCCTCCCAGCTTGTCACGGGATGCAGAGCGTATTGTACATCCACATGTATTGAACACAAACCTGTCACCGTCTGTGACAGTCCCATTCATCACACACAAAGCCAATCCTGTCAACGGCACAATGCGCTCTATCTGTGCCTCCTCCCTTCCCCCCTTCTAAGTGACAGCATTGAAATGAACATTAGGACACTCGGGTATGTATTGAAATGATTTGTTTTTCCGCCTCCCAATGAAGCCAATTTCCAGAGGCTAATAAACCTGGGAAATATTTCATCTCAGAAAAAGAGATGTTTTCTCTCGCTGAGAACATCACGAGGTCACATGGGTATTGCCATGCAGTTGGTGAATCTGTAATTTCAATTTTTGTTGTTATAATGAAGGAAATTTTGAGTTTTCCTTACAAAATAATTCTCAGAAGCAGAGCAGGTGAGGACACGAACTTACACTGTTGGCTAAGTTAAATATAATTGGGTGGAGTCAAATAAAATAGGGTTTATAGCTCATGTCAGTCCTAAGCAAGAGGCTAGGAGACATTAATAAGTCATTTTCAAACTAGCCAACCCTACCATTGGTGTGAACAGACTCTCCAAGGAGCAGGAGCCATAAAAGACATGGATACTTTACCTTTAACACACACACATGTTCATTTAGGCTTATGTTTTCTGATCATATTGCCCAAATGGTGACAGCAGAGCCGCCCAGACTCAATCAGAAAGGCATCTGGACTGTGACTAAGGTAAAAAGTGTCGTGTTAATGCTCAGACATATTCTGACTCTTTAAACCTCTACACTCTCTTTTAACATGGTCACTACATTTTAGTTATTGTTGACATATTTAGTTTTTTGTCCTTTTTGTACTGTACTTCCAAATCTAGCTATAAAAGAAGGACTCTCTGTCTCTTTCTCTCTCTCTGTCTCTATGTCTTTCTCTTATCTCTACAACCCTTCAGCCCATCTACTTCACACTTAGCGGGTGCATTGCTTAAAGACCCAAGGAAGAGCAGTGTCATATTTGGTGCAATTTGGAATTTGGGCAGGGCATCAGAGCTATGCAACTGTGTGTCATGAGCACAGCCGGAGATCAGAACTGTACAGTGAGTCATAGAAAAGGATTTTGGTGTGCTTGAACATGTTTAATATTAATAAACTTTAACAAACAGTAAGATGCTCAGCTCTGCACGCTGACTGTTCTGTCCAGGAGTAAAAAGAGTGGGATGTTGAAGTTGTAACCATCCTCCGATGTTGTCAACAGAGCATTTTTTCTGAATCTGGAAATTAATTTGGTTTAGTGTGAGTACATATTCTTACTCAGGAGAACATTTGATTTGGATATTGCATAGGGCCTAATTGGAAATGGCTAATTGATGTGTGCAATGGTCAAATAATCAAAAAAACCCTGAAAATGTTGAGTGTGTCTGTATTAATTTGTCTATGGTTGAAGCAGCAATAATGGAGGCCATGCAATCTGCACTAATGTGGCTAACTGCATGTTTGGATCCTGGTCATCTGTGTATTTTGGACAATTCAAACCTGATTTTAGAACTGTCCAATCTGTTTTCAAGTGTCAAGTGTGAACAGGACCTCAGAAGTGTTTGTGGAACCAGAAACCCCAGTCTGCATTTTTATCAGACTTTGAAAATAATAAGAAACACACACATACACACACACACACATACATTTTCTGTTAAATTGGACAGTCTGTGTGAAGTGAAAATGAAATGAGACGCAGATTATTTGGACAAGGAACCTCAATAATTCTTGTTGAATGTATAGTGTAGAGTGTATCAACTGGATTATACTGTTATTGAAGACGTTTCTGTATGATATCTTTACAGATTTGTGCATATTTATGTTAAAAATAAATTCAAGTTTTTCAAAGAATATTTTGACATCAAACCAAAAAAGTAGGCGGTCACACGCTCTGCACTCCACCCGCATATTTCTCCACAGCTATTAAGCTTATTAGCTGGCTTGCTAACTTTCCACAATCATGCAAATCATGAATGAATGAAATATATTCAGAGTTGCTTCATTGCTGTTTTCTTTCCTAACAGTTATATAACTAGTCCACCAATCAGTGCATTGGCCCTGTCCATTGCGGTTTAACTCAACCTAAAAGATGAATTCTACCTTTAGGTCAGCTGTGCCAGTTTATACAACTATGAGTTATATCTGCAGTCTGTGGCATCATCTGCAGCATGTGTGTGAGTTTTGGTGTACACTTTGCCCACGTGTCTGTGTTCATGTGAGCTGTTTGCTTGTGTGTAGGGGTTTGTGTGTGTGTGTGTGTGTGTGTGTGTGTGTGTGTGTCCTGAGTCAGCAGAGTCTCAGTAATTACCCATAGATCCAGAGGCAGAGGGGCTTTGCAGTGCTGACAGTGGGAGCATCATTTCCTGAGTGTTCCCAGGGACCGCAGACTGCAATAACACCACTCAACAGGCCTATCAAGTTGATCCACATCACATTTTCACACAATTGCAAACACCTAACCTATTTATGCTGTAAACAACAGCAGAAAGCTAATAAAACAACTCATTGCTGTATGAGGATGTAATCCAATGAAGTGCCTTCTTAAATAATGTCTCTTGTACTGTACGCAATATTGGGTAAAGAAATGTTGGTCCCAATATTTCTCTGATGAGCATAATGAGACTTTTCAATAACACATTCATAAAGAATGTATGAATTCAGGCAGAACTCGGGGCATCGCTGTCGACGAGGTCCGCCAAAATGCTCACATCATTTTGTGTCACTGTCCCGTGAAGCTGGAATAGTCTGAAATTTCTCGGCACCAGCTTTATCGATGGCGACTCACAAACCTCATCACACGAGCTGATCTGACATCTTATTGACATTTAAGCATCAGTCATTGTTTGTCTTGAGGCTGTCACACCTACTGGGAACTGACAGACACGAGGTCTCTCAGCTGAATGGCATCTGACTGGATAACGTCTGGCCATGTTATTGCTTGTCTTTTAAAGTTATTGTACGTGTAGAAATAATAGGATGATCTTGTTTGTTATCTAAAGTGTAGCACACTCACAGTTTGCAATCAGATTTTTATTACTTTTTGCACAGTCCATGGCGCAGTAATTTAACATTAACAACTCACTTCTTTGACATGTCCACCATCCATTATCTTCATCTCTTCTTCACATCAACAACTCATTAAAATGAATAGCTTTCACTCATCTTCTCTCTATTTCATTAAAGCTGTTAAAAAAAATAAATGTTGAAAGACTGTTAAGTAAATGGTAGTTGAGAATGGTTGAGTATGAATAAGTTGCAACACATTTTGAACAGTGTTTTCTGGTTAATTTTAACTTTGGGTCTTTGAACTTTTGTCCATCATTTCTAACAGTAATAACATTATTAGAACCAAGTTAATTTCTGATATCCAGGAACATTCAGCTACATAGACACACAAGCAGTCAGGATCATACATATTTTAAACAAACCTTCAGCTTAGCCAAACTTTTCTTGAAGGAAAAATGAATTTCAACAGGAGTACTTTTATCCAAACTGTCTGTTGTAAACATCCACTATAGATTTAACATACTTTTACTAATTTTCTTTGTGCAATGAGGGATTATTACTTACCTTACAGTTTTACCTCTAAATAAAGTGAATTAGATAATCTGATTAAATTGCTGGTTTGTTTACATCCTTCTCTGACTATCTGGTCAGATTTTACCTGTTTGCAGATCTTAGCAATTGCTTCAGTGAGTACAGTGTTATCATGAGTGATGATAATGATAAGTGATGATTATTATAATGGTCAAAACAATGAAAATAAGTCTCAAGCTATAATAAACCTGAGCTCAGGAGGTAGAACGCTCCTCCACCAATTGGAAGATTGGCAGTTCAATCCACGGCTCCTCCTACATAAAAGATACTTAACCCCAAATTGCTCCCGATGGCTGCGCCAACAGTGTGTGAATGTCTGTGAATGGTTAGTCTCCCTCCTTATGAGCAGGCTGGCACCCTGCTGGTAGCCCCTGTCATCAGTGTATGAATGTGTGTGAATGAGTCATGTAGTGTAAAAGTGCTTTGAGTGGTCATAAAGACTAGAAAAGTGCTATATACAGTAAGTACAGTCCATTTACCATTTTACCATATACTTACGTTATGCTTTGCGTGTCATGATTTCTCTCCGATATCTTCAATATCCAAACCTAGCTGGTGTATTTCATTAAGAGTTGTTGAGACTAATTCAACATAAATGAGTGGCATTATGTTTTGTCAATCTCTCAATGCTTGTCAAACGTTTCTCTAATATTATTTCCATCTGTTGTTCATGACTAAAAAAGAAACCTCAATAATATTTAGTAGCTTCCACTTGGACTCACCTGGTTGGTCTGTTTCATGAAGAAACAGAAAACAGGGACTTACATTTTATTGTAAACTGACCATAAACAAGCCCACTAAGCTATTGGAGTGAGCTCATTTGGAAGTCAGTGCACTTTTCCCTGGTGAATACACCCATGCCCTTCCCCTTGTGCTTTTATTTTTAATTAACCTTTCAAAGATACTCTGTTGTTGCTTCCTGTGTCTGTGCCAGTGAGGTTAATGATTTCACCAGTCCAGGGAGACGCTGCAGAGGACAGATCAATGCACCTCAATTCCCTGCGCCTCATGTTCAGTCTCACTTGCCGGACCACAGTGAAAAGGAGCAGGGGGGCGATACTGATTGTGTAGCAGTGGACGCATGTGCAGCGCTCTGCATGTCAACACAGCACAACATGCACAAACAAACACATATGCACCGCTAATTTAATGCATGCACACACAAACAAGCACACTGCTAACATATTAAATGCTTGCAGATGCACATAGAAAGATAGACTCTGCATCTAAAGACCAGCACCGCAATAATGTAGATATTAAAACAAAAATATCAAGTCATTTAATCTTAAAACTTTGGGTCCACAACAGATTTGGGTCCACATTCAAAAAACAAAACTCTAGCAAAGATAATTAAAAATGCTACTGCTTGAGTAAATGTTTGGTTATATTTAATGTTGACATCATTTGATGATGATGATGATGATGATGAAGATGATGCTGATGATGACACCTACAAAACTGTAGGTCACTGAATAATTTTAGGACTTGATAAACGATCCCGAAATCACTCTTTCAAAACCAAAATTGAAAAAAGAAAGATTGATCAGAATGAAGAAGCATATTGGGTTTAGAGTTTGGTTATTTAAATGTAACCCATAGGATCTCTTAACTGTTCCCTTTCAAAACCATTATGAAAAAATCAATTAACCTATCAAAAATATTTTGCCATTTAAAGAAATATTGAATAATCAGTATTTCAAGTTGACTGGAGATCGCCTTCTCATATGGCAGTTACGGGTGATATACGAGGATATTTGAAAGGTTTTTTAAGTGGTTTTGAAGTAAAATTCATATTCTTAATAGTCTGAAGTAATGTTGTGGCTTAATATCTCAGTTTATAAAGATACAGTAACATAAAGAATCCCAGTTCTAACCCTGTGTCCCTGGGTTAAGTTTTAAATGTATCACTTTGTATATGCTTATATATCTAACAACAACAAAAACAGCAAAAAAAGAAGAAAATAGTACATCTAAATTAAAGTTCTTCTCCTTGGTGGTCATGCATGAAATATATATCACCTTGAACCTGATGGCAAATACCTATATTTATTCAGTAAACTGAGATGTGGGGCGACTAGCAAATCCACCAATCATATAAATTTGCCTTTGACCATTAGCCTGTGGGTCATAGTAGCTGCAGGAGAGGTATCAAGGGTCAGAGGTGTGTAATTGTACAGTGTACCATCTTGATCTAACGATGCAGGTGAAGGTGTAGTGGTGTTCCCAGGGGCTTGCTCTCTACAACTCTGTATCTTCTCTGTATTTGAGGTATATATTATAGTACATATATGTACAATATACAGTAAAAGTGTTGGTGTACTAAATATTTGCACAGCTCTAGTGTTCTAAAGATAAAATACAAATGATTTTCAATAATTAATTGGTGTTTACTCAAAATGATATAACCAAATACACATTATAGTGACAAGACAACACAAAACAACTTGACTTTACCTGTTACATGCTGTTGATATTCATATATTTGAAAGTAGCTCATATATACAGTATATTTAGAAGCAAACTGTTGATAGAAGTCAAACAATGTTGTGATCAGTTTTAAGCAAATTAGAAGCACCTTTAATTTTAAATAAACACCAGTTTAAGTCCTCTGTAATCCATTGATATAGAGAACAGAAAACTGACCCTAATTAATTGTGAATCTGTCAATACTGAGTTGAAAAGCGTGGGGTTGTGTTTACTCATTTACACGTTCAGTGAAGGATCATTGACTTTATGTCAGCGTAGATGTTTATTTTTAAATGATATTGATCCTGAGGTAATAATGACCGCCTTTGGGAAACATGCCATTAAAAAGTCACATTGATGAGGAGTTGCAACTCAGTCACCTAGAAATTACATTTATAAACTACTGATTTGCAAAATATGGTTTGGGGGGGGGGGGGACATAATGCCAGTTATCTTTTATATTAACATAATAAGGAAATGTTGTTGACATATCTAGAAAGACACAAACTGTTGATACTGAATGCATTAGTAAAATGTTCACCAACAGAGTACTTCATTGTTGTCCCATAACAATATGAGATATTTCCATGTTTAATACAGATAGATTCCACAGTGAAGACGAGACCCAACCGCTAACCTTAACCAAAGTGCTTTTGTTGCCGAAACCAAACCACACGTAGGATACAAAGCCCAGACTTCCAGTGTGAAAATGATGCACTTTTTACACCAACTGTCCACTCCAACCTCCTCTGTACGACTCCTCTGCTGTACATAAATGTAGTGCTTCATTTTTCTTTTTAAAGTTCCCTGTAAGCAGTATCAAAATCCAGGCAGTGATTATGTTTCTCAACAACAGGAATGAGCTACATTAAAATAAATGCATTGTGCTGGTTTGCTCAGAGCACCTTTTAAACAAGACGGTGATCTGAGCGTGGGCTTGGGTCTTGCTGTGTGTGTTTACATGTTCACGTTTACCAATGATTTATATTTATGTGCTGGATTTCCTGCTTCCTTTGCCTCAACATTTACATAAATTATTTAAAAAAACATTTAAAGCATCAGAAATATTATGCTGCAGTATCTCAAAATACCTAAACACACTAGGAAACAATGTCAAGTTTGAAAGAAATGTTATATTTCTGTGGTATATCCCTTCAGACGCGAGTATCTATGAAACGCTATAAAAGAAGTGTGTGATAGAGCCGTTAAAGCACCAGAACTAACTTGGCCCGCTGACAAGAGAACGGGGGCTCCCTGTTGAGTTCATCTCAGCACGTCTCCATGACTATCTGTGAAGCACTTACTCTTCTACTCACAATAACCCCTTCCATCTCTCTGCTCCCTCCCTCCTTCCCTCGGTCTTGATATGTAACAGAACTCAGAGGGAAGATGGAGTGGACATACATAATCAGAGCCGGGCCTTTTCCCCCCATTGCTTCTCCATCAAACCACTGCTAGGAAGACCATCACCACTAGCTTGTGAACGTCTTTGAAACATCAAAACTGACCGACCGTAGGGAGCTGGGACATTAAAAACAGCACACTCACAGTGTTGCAGGTATGCAGTGAATTGGCCTGAGCTCTGAACCTACCCCATGCTGGGCTCTGTTCACATTTGGATGTCTCTATCTGTGGAAAATTCACCCCTTCCCCACCTCGACCTCCTATTCCCGCTCCCCCCCGCCCCTGCTAGTGCAGAGCTGGCAGCCAGGATGCATCAATCACCGCACGCCAGGGGGATGACATCATGGCGCATTGGCAGGGCTATCTAAGAAGGGACAGGGAGTTTTTCGGAGGGCTAACAGAGATAAATAGAACTCCTCTTGGTTCCGTCCTTCTCCGTGAGAACTTCGCCTTTATCAACGCTTGAAGACGACAAGCCTGACTTGTGTCCTTAGCTTTTGGCCCCGCTCTCCTTTTTTTGCCTTCCCCATATTTGGCCGCCTGTCATTCGTTTTCATCAGCAAGAAACTTTGTTGTCCTGCTTGCCTTACGGCTGAATGTTTGTCATGTTTATGTCACGAGTATGAGTAAAATTTAATGACGCAAGGGGTGAAGATGATTTCTGAGATGTGCAACACGATCCTAGAAGACCCACCAAGATGATCAATAAATCCCTCCTCGAAATACTTTGCAAATGTTACCCATCGTCAACAGACACTTCTCATCTAATGCTTAACATTTCAGCTTAGTTAGAAGCTCCTTGATTTATTGAGGAAGCATAAGAATAGCAAGGGCAAAACTGGCAGAAGAGGTTGCACACAGTGTAGAGAAATGTATTGACATTCTCCAGTTTGTACCACAAGCCAGCTGGAATTATGTTAATGTCAAAGCCAAAACAGCCAGACATATTATCAGCTCCTCGGTTGCCAGTTAGGACTTGTTGCAATAAACAGAGGTTGAAATGTGCATAATGTGAAGCAGGTTGTTGTTAAGTGTTCTTTACCGTCGACCTGAGCTCTATGATAAAAAACACTTGCATGTTCTGTGATCTACCGGGTTATATGTTTTATATATTGTTTTATTTTACATACTCTTTAGGCTGTCTGTAGTTGAGTGCAGCAACATTTATGAACTCATTTTAAGTTAATCTTAAGCAATAATTTAACACATCTCTTCTTCTGAGTGCTCTTATGAGAGCTTGACTGACAGAGTAGAAACTGATATGGGAGAGAAAATCTGGTTTTGCTTTCGCCCCTCGTCTCTCTTTTGGCCTGTGAGAGCCAATAAATCCCGTATCCAGAGCTATTAGATTGACAGAGCTGAGCGCCGTTTGATGTTCAGATGTCTGAGAACAGCCTCTGTGCATTCCAGGGGCCAAATGCAGTTTGGCTGTCATCAGCAGGCCTACTTTTGGACATCAGTGGCATGCATGTCAATTATCCATGCCTTTGACAATCATGTGTCCAAGATAATGCTTATCTTTTCACCTTTTCACCTGAGCTGAGACGTTGCACGGCTGCGCTATCAACATTGTGAAGAAATCATTCAGGATACCCCTTCAATCTTTCACTTAGTCACACCACTTGTTGGAATGGCATTCATGAGATAAATCCTTAGGAAAAACAAAACAGTGCTGCCTTGTCTTACAACCAAGATGAGTTAGAAAAAGATATAGAAATAAATAGGAAATCCCACTAATCTTCATGGCTGATATGCGCTCTAAAAATACACAATTACTAGTATAGACAAAGCAATGTCTTTTGGCAGGAAGCCGACATGACAAAGAGGTTAAATAAAACATGATGAACAATCAAGAAAAGATAAAGCCCTACTATATATTAAGTTAATACATTCACAGTCCAATGTTTGAAGATAGAAAACAACTTCAATAAATCTGCTATCATTGTACTGTTGCACAAGTTTAGACAAAAAATCAAGGCTATTAAAAAAAACTGTAGCTGTAATGTCTATAGTGAAAAGACAGGAAAGATGTTATATCCTCAATAGTGGAAAACTTAATTCTCTGCTCCCAACTTCTTGTCCAAGCTGGACAGCACTCAGGATAATAAATTACGCTCTCAAGTACACCGCTGAGGTTTTAAGCACAGGGATGAGGCCAAGGGAAAAGGGAAAATTGTGTGACCTGACGACCTACAAACTCTTAACCCCTGGCCTAAGTCCTGGGCGCCTCCCTGAGAGCTCTCAAAAAAGCCTGAGTCAAACATCACATTTGGACTTTGTCTCTGTGACCTTTACACGCGCTGTCACTCCAGGTGCTTGCTATTCCCCTTCATTTCAATACACCTAAGGGAGGAAGGGAGGGGGAGGGATGAAGGGCTACTGAGGATGGATAGTCTTGGTGATTAAAATTAAACACACCCCCCCAGGAATTTCTTGCTGATTCTCATTATTTCCGCATTATTTTTTTTCTTCTTCTCCTGCCCTCCTCCCTTCCTTCCTCTCGCCTCTCCTCTGCATACACCAAAGACGGGAGAGGTAGTCAACAAGTGAGAGACATGTTGACAAGAGGGTGCTAAGTGGATTTGAGTTATGGGCAGTTGGGCGATGTGTTTGTTTAACCATCTGGTAGCAACTCCCTCTGTTTTGTGATGGAGTGCCTGTGGAGGGAAGGAGTCCAGTCCCAATATGGATGCACACATACACATACACTGTTGATTTGACAGGGTCAAGCTACAGGAAAGCAGCCAATCTGAGTGATGTTCTTCTGATGAGCTCATTTTTAAGATATAATACAACATTTTGTTAAAAATGACCTTAATCATTATCTTAATCACCTTACAAATTAAGTTAATCCTTCGGTATCTCTCAAATAAGTTGTTCTGTTTGCCTATAAGAACTTTATCTTTTTATTTGTAGTTTTTTCCAGAGTGTAATTTCCTCATCATTTCTCAAATGTTAGATCTATTAGTTTGGTAGAAAACTCCTAATTAATTCCTGCTTTTAAATGAGGATAAATTACTAATATATCAACTGAATTATATCCTTTGTGAGCCCTTATAAGTATAAGTCAACACAAGAGGCTCACACCGATAGGGACCTCCGTTAATAACAGCAGCATACATGCACGAGCAAAAGCGCACTATTGTCTCTAACTCTGTGTCAGGGAGCATGCCAGATTCCAGTTATCATTTTTGGATGTTTACTCTTATTGAATCTGGTGTGCAGGGGGGGTTTCATTCAGTTGGACCTCTGTTTGGGTGGAAGGCATTGTTCATTTTCAGCAATTACACGCGAGGTGGCCGTAACCAGATTAAAGTGCCTCTTATTGAAGCGGTGACATGGAGTTGTGAGGTAATTACGCCGCCTTTTAATAACGCGCCCAGCAAACTCACTTTTTAATCTCAGCCTCCTGAATTATTAAGCAGCTGTTTTCCTCCTCCTCTCTAGATCACTTCCCCTCAGAGACAGAACGCCCAGCACTAGTAGACAGGCATAACATGTTCTTAAATAAACACCTTCTCTGCATGCTGAAAAATAACATGATAAATATTTAGTCTGACATTACTCAATGAATGGTCCCCAAAATTTACACTTCAAACTTGCAATGCACTAACACGAGTTATAAAAGCAGTTACAACAGCACAAAGAGAAAGTAATGTTATCTCACCATTGTATCACAAGTTTGCAGGAATTGATTTACTTTGCAACAGAACACAATTATAACACACAATGCATACATGTATGAATATGAAACACCAGAATCTACAATAAAATGTAATATTCTGCACTCAGGGACATCAAATGGGTGTTCAATGCAAATATATTGTGTTGCTAGAGGCACCTCATTGGCTGAAATGTGTAAAATATCAGCTGGTGGAGACAACAGACTACTATATTTTCTAAATTCAAATAAGATGACTATGATTGCATCCAATGCATGCATGCATGATATTCGAAAGTTAGCAAGCCATGCCAGCTAGTTTACCTCCATACTGTATCTCTATGTCAGCCAACATACAATTACCTCCATGAATACTGGTGCCAAAGACTCTTTTAGAGGTATTACACATTTCACATATGTGTCAAACTTTTATCTAAATGGTGTTAAATAAGCAATAACGTTAGTTTGGTGTATAAGGCCTGTATAAGGATTTATGCTTTTCTGTACCATTAGCAGTTGCAAATATGTTGTAGTTGCATGTCGCATGTCATGTTAGTTTTTTGTAATAATGCAACGCTTAAAAGAATGGAACAAATTCAATTGGATATTCTGCAAACATGTATTACTGGTTTATAGCTAATTATAACTGTGTTACCTGTGCTAACTGTATCATAACGTTATCGACTCTCTTGCTTTTTTCACTATTCTTCAAATTGTGCTTCTGTAGTTTTGCTGTCGAACAAATTCGAGATTTCTGCCTCTAAAGCAGATCTGGCTCTTAAAATTGAGTTATAACTCAAACTCTTCCAACATAGAAGAGAAAAAAGAGAAGACTTAAAATGCAGAATTTCACAAATATATTCATTTTGTAGCTTCTTCCCCTCCCCAAGCACGACTTAGTAGTTGTCAGTAGGTAGCCAAAAATCCACTCCATTATTTTTTTTGGGTTTAAATATTTATTTCGTTAGCATGTTTTTCTGCTAAACCTATTTTACAGTGATGTCAAAGTCAGACAGTGTATCATCGTGAAAAACACCAGCCAATTTGACATTCACTATTTTGTTCCAAAGGAAAAAGAAAAAAGGCCAGTGGACAGATCCTTACTCTTTCTTTTTTCACTTTCCAGTAACACTAAAGTGAAAGAAAAGCTAATAAAAACTGTATCATGTCTACAGAGAGAGCTGCAGCAAGTTAGTTAGTGTTGGCAATCACAGAGCATCGACCCTGGTAAAGTCCAAGAGTTTGGATCAATGAAAGTCATTCTCTAACGGGGGGAGATGGAAGTTGAAAATCATGATTTCTGCTCTTGCACCTCATTCTGTTTTTCACCTCCTCCATCTTGGAGAAATGTCAGGAGAACAATAAATGTATAAAAGGTCAGTGGCGTACTAACAGACCCTTCCAAGCTTTCATTACATTTGCTGTTGGCTATAGCAGAGGCGCTTGGGCAACAGTGCTGACATTTGGTTTGTTTTTACACCATGTTGAGTCTCACACAGTTGTAGCTCCTAATAATGTCAGAGGGAAAGATCTCGGGGCAGCTTGGTTGTGTTTTCTGCTACCGTGCAGGGACAGAAATAACGTTATGACTCATATCACAAGAATACCATCGACAACACAATCGATACCCAAGGTAATGCTTTTAAAGTCAGAGAAAATACCTTTCTATTTTTCTTTTTCATCCTGGAGATTTGTGCACTGATGTTCAAATAGTTCTCCTTTATAGCTCAGTACATATAATATAGCATCGGCAGGCTTGGCAGTTCAATTCAGACAATGGTCATCCCCAAATCTAATGTAAAGAGTTATTCAAATAAGTGACTAAAAAGAGATGCTTTCCATTTTATTGGTGGTCTGCTTTTCTTTAGTACGTTAAGCGTTGAGAGACAGTGCTGAGAAAAAAGTTGGTGCTGCGCAATATTATCAAATTTTCACTGCTTAATGTGATAAAGCCTTTTCAGAGGGGGTTCGCGATTAGACACGTGAAGCAGGAAACACTTTAAAAAATCAGATGCATGCCTACACATGACGAGATCCATGTGGTGAACTGAAAAAAAGAAAGAAAAAATCATTTGTAATTTGTCACTCCTACTGTGACCATATGAAGATGTCAAACCGTACTGAGGCTGAAAACTCCACACTGGGTCAGCAACTATGTGATGTTCAAAAAGAAAGAAAGAAAGACAGCTAAGAACCATAATGACAGATGAGATCATGTACATGTCCATCCCTTTGAGCTCGTCACACTCCATAAATTAAGCTCAAGTTATGTTTTCACGTGCAGTCCGTCTGCTCACCCACTGTTTGCCTTTGGTCTGTTTCCACATCACCCTGAAAGCCAGAAGGAGAAAACAGGCACACGCAATTTCCCCTTTGAACACATGTAATTCAGATCTCGGATGATCTTTGGGCCTCGCTTTAACAGCTGATCAAGTGACTGCATCAAACCACGGAGCAGGTTAATAAAGTTTGGGCTGTAGCGTGTAAATTGTCAATTTGCCTTGGCTGGGCGCTCAGGGGTCGCCGGGAAAAAAAACACACTCGGGTGACTCAATTGACACTCCTTCCAGGTCAGAGGTTAATGAATGATTATTTCTCTCTCCCAGCAGGCGTTGCCCACTCTCCCGTGGCCAGGAGGGTGAAAGAAACTCAATTTAGGCAAGATAAATCCCAGGGAGATAATTTGCTGTGATTTAATCAGCACTGAACTGATTGCTGTAGACAAGGAAAACATAACCAAGAAGAATTGGTTTATTGATCTCCTTAAAAACACACTGACTTGCAGAGGATTTACTGGGTGTTAATCTATACAAAGTGGTTTAATGGCCAGTGATTACTGCACATTATTAGTAAAGGTTCAGCCTTTGTAACTGTAAAGTATTCACTATATACATTTCATGAAAAATGGTAGATTAATAGGACTGGGATTTTTTTTTAAAGTCATGGTTGTGATGGTGAAAATTTAAAATATATATAAATAAGCATTTCAATGTGGTAGTCTTTTACCACAGTGATGCAACAGCTTTGAAACACATTATTGTGTGAAACTGTCTGTCTGTGTGACCTGAACTCAAATCACTCCTCCTGACTCCTGACCCAGAACCCCGCTCACGGAAAACTGCTGAAGCAAAATGAGAGGAGAGACAGAGTTCAGGATAGATTTGATTTCACTCCGGGGCCAGGTGTGGGCTTTGTACTTGCCACGAACCGTACCGACACTCCGGCCTTCCCATTCAACGCCATATTATTTATACCCACCTTTGGAGGCTGCGTGACAACATAATTGCTAATGCCTAAATCAGAAGTGGAAAGAAAGAGATGAACACCATCACCACCTTTTTGAAAAATCTGACTCATGACATGGTTTTATATCTAGGCTTTTAAAGTCACTGACGTAGATATAGTCACAAGATTGTAGATCATTTGTTTGATGTATGAAGGTTTATTGATGATAAAATGAATAATCCAACCTTCAAGTAAAGCTTTTGCAGCACGTAACAACATATTTGTAAGCGTGGAGCACATTTTCGGTCAAAAACGCAGTTTTTTGTCCATTCACTGCTTTCATAATTTTGTCCAGCTGTTTTAGGTTTTTCTAAGTACTTAAGAACACGAGAGGCACATGGTAACCAAATATATTTCACATTTATGTCTGCGGACACTAATAACCTAATGTTATGTATGGTTGTATAGCAGGATGATAATTCACTACCAGGTCAAATCCACCACTCTGTGCTCCTCAGACAAGGCATGCAAATTGCTAAAATTGAAAACAAGCTGCTTTCAAAAAGGCAAGGAGCAAAGGAAGCCCCACTGGTCAAAAATCTAGTGACACAGTTTGTCCTCGGCTTGAGAATCGGTTCATGCTTACTTGCAAAACTCGCTGTGCTCTTACAACGCTCCATCATATGGACTCATACACTTTATTTGGCTGTTTTCACCTGGAATTGTTTTATCATTAATTCACTTTAATAGAAACTAACTTTTACCATTAAAGCATGAATTGGGCTTCTGTCTCTTTGAGAGCTGAGTGTAATGGTATTTGTATGAAATTACTCATCATTTGTGTGAACCTCCCATAGCACCAGATGGTTGAGATTTATCACACCACAGTGTTTCATATTACATCAGGTACAGTAAATAATTAATCACTGAAAAGAAAACGTATGGACACTTGCTTGTACTTGTCTGTATTTCTGGCACTTGGATGCTTTTTGTGGCAAACCCTTCACACCTGGCACTGATGGGCTATTTGCTAAAACTGGATGAGGCAGAAATGAGTAGTTCATCTGTGTTATTTTATGTCGAGTATAAAGCCAAAAGAACTACTGCAGCTTCCCAAACAACGGTGATGTACTACATAGAAACAGAAGAAAACTTTGTGTGTTTTCTGCTCGTTTCTGAGTAGTCATGCTGTATTTACAAAATAATTAGTCTCAGTTTTAGTGGTCATCTTATTTTCTTTTCTGTCATGTGATATTACATCATTTATATGCAGTTTATATACAGTTGACATAGTTGTGTTGAAGCTGATATAGGTTTGAACAGCAGGATGTGCACTCATACTGTATGTGAAGCATATCACTGTAACAGTTATCTCCATCTGCTTACTAAATCACTGATGAGATCAGTGGATAACGCAGCAAACATAACCACGTTCACTCCCTGCGTCCCACCCTTTCCAAATTTTCTGCAGCGGTTCAAACATTTGTCTGAACCGGCGCAGGGGGACTTCATTTCTCACATTGGCGGTGGACAGTTGTGCTGCGGGTTAATGGCTCACTGAAGACCTGAATCAGACCCAGATGAAAGCGACCTAAAGGGCCCTCATTTTTCCCCATTAATCATCCTTGTTTTCTTTAAGGTGATCTTTTCACCCTGTTTTTAAGTACCTGTCTGTTTTCTAGAAGGGGGCTCGTCCGGGGTCCAAGGGGCCAACTGGAGGCCTGTCCGATCCTCATCCCCTCCTCCCAAGCAGTCCCAGGAGCTCCGAATCAGGCCCCCAGGTTTAATGGCTTTTGTAATGGCAAATTATAAGCCGCTACAAGGGTAAGATTAATTGAAGGGTGGTCTCAGGCCGTTTGCTTGGCTCAGGCTACAGCGTAACTTGAGATGCTAGCGTCGCACTAAAAAATGTGGGCGGCTGTCTTGGCGACCAAAGGCATCAGAGACTCATGAACTCTTGTGACATGACGTTTTACCGAGGCTTATATTTTGGTTGCCCGGAGGGGCCATCTGACTCTAAAAAAATCATTATCATTTGTAAAATTAACCAATTGTTTTGTCAGATTTTTCAGCACCACCATCATTCCTGTGCTAATAGATTTGCTATGAGTCAGTGACCACTTACTTCACTCCCAGGATATGCGGTTACAGTGTTCAGAAAGCACAAAACTAAAGATCCAAATCATCTCTTTTACAGTACGAGTAGTGATTTAGATTGCAATATATGGGGGAGTAAAAGGAAAAACAACTACAGGCTCAATTTGTCAAAATAACCGCAACAGGTCCCAAGACTGTTCTCATTATTCTCAACGGTATCTGAAATTCATGCTTTGAGTAAAGCAACAAGGAGACCGAGGCTGGAGCGTAAGTAGATAATGATTCCCCACACTACACGACACAGATGTTTTGGACTCTTTATTTTATTTCCTTTTTTCCCTTTATATGTTTTACTGGTACAAAGAATTTTTAAAGGAACTATATGTAATTTTAGTTTAAAAGACTTGTATGGATGTGATAGGGAAGCAAGATTAAAACTATTATTTGTTTGTAATCATTGCATATCCTCACTTTTTAGGTTACACCTGGCTTAGCATTTTGAAATAAGCATCGACAATTTTGACCGTACAGTCAGTCCACACATTACAGAACCATCAAAATATATTCCACCATTGGCTGTTAATGATAGGAAAACCAAGAATAAGTTAGTGCAAAACACAAAAAAGAACCAAGTCTATCCTGGAGGTTCCCGCATATGATATCATTCCTAATGTGGACAATAAGAAACAATTGAGAACAGAATTTGTCAAATGTATTTAGTGGGAATTATAGTCACCCATTTAGCAGAATTCAACCAATTGACAAATAATGTTAAGTGGCACCTGCTACATGACTTCTTAACAGTTATGACCACCAAAATTGACAAAGTCCAACTAGGTTTGCTATAAACAAATGAAAATAAATCAACAGACACGATTGTGGCCCTGAAGTATATCAACAGCAGTCATTACCCTTCATACCCCTCATTACTGTCTAGAAGCCGGCTGTTCAGGTCATTCTAACAAGAGACCGACTGACAAAGCAAAAATGTTGATGTTGCATTGAGAACCATGAAAAATGAGGACACAATCTTTGACAGACATCAGATCCTTGTTCCAGCCGTGACTGACTTTCACTATAAAATGAATTTCAGTGATCTCATCTGCGTCTACTACACATAGTCAAATGCAGACGTAGGCACTCTACACCAACTGTGGGATTTGGTAAACAGATGGAACGTAACAAAATCATCCCTCGGAGAACATTACAGGCCCTGTGACTTATCATACACGATGTAACTGACGCCTCCGTCATAACTGCAGCCCTTCATTATTTCAACATGGACTCTGCCCATGAAGTCAAACCAAATCCCAACACACTTCACATCTGCAACTGCAACTGCAAAGCAAGAATGGTTAGATGAACACCTGTGCAATATCATAGACAAATACATCATGAATGACAGTACAGAGTTAACCATTGCCATTGATTCTAAGAACAAGATCTTTTAAGATATTATAGGAGGAGGTGGTGACAATAAGAGGATGTGCCAATTTTGGAAATTTAAGATGATGCACTTTAGACAAGCGTAATACAGCCTTGAAGCCTTGAAATTGCAACTTGACCTGCATGTGCTTCTGGCACCATATGCAGTTCACAGACTGATGTGGACTCGGTGCTCACAGTTTAAGTCCAGAACGACATTCTTCCCTTTTCTACTTATGACATTCACAGACTATGATAGATACAGCAAAGACCTCACAGGCCATCTGCAGGCCAACGTGCAATTCAGGATAGCTCAAGAAACGTCAAGATGCATAGGACAGCAGTAGGGTCTGATGAAAACTGTGGCATTTGACAAACAGCTGTGTGAATCGGCAGTATTACATTATAACAGTGGTTCAGGTTCAGGTTCTACATGACTAACAAGTGCTCTCTCTCAAAACACTTGCCGAGGATCAAATTGGATGATCTTGTGAAATGGGTTCACAGAAACAAGAGAGAGTCCTTTTTAAAGTGTAACTGTTTAAGTTATGAAATATCCTAATTAAAGCTTCAGAAATCCAAACAACTTAAACTACTGAACATGCACTGTGTCATTATATTACACATTGAAACAAAGCTACCTTGCCCCATGCATATTGCACTAGGCCTACATGTTTACAGTAGGCTGTTTCTGAAAACTACAGTCTGAACTCTGTACCTATAAAACACGTATATTGCATTAATATACTGTATATAGCATTATTGTTATTTTTTTTAAACCTTCAGTGTGTTTTATATTTGTTAAAAAATAATTAAAGTGCCAATCTTCCTGAAACCCTCTTCTCCATGGTCAATTCAGTGATACTAACTGGTTTAGGACACCATGTAATTCCACTTGTCTCATTATGTTAAACCTTTGCTTGCTAAGTCAGAGGGCGATATCTCCAAATGCCTTGAGTTGGAAAAATGCTTCATCTTCCTTCTGGTCAGATTTATTGCTCAGAAATACCTCAGATAAAACCTTAAACATAATGTGCTTCTTCAAGACCCCATACTGTCCTGCACTGTACTGTAAATAGAACATGGCTTGCTATTATCACTTCTGGGATTATTTCTGTTGTGTTGTCCCTATTGTATTTTCAGTGGACGTGGAGGTGTTTTTCTGATGATAATAGGCTCTCCTGTGTCTTTTTTATTTATTTATCTGGCATTACCATCTTAGCAAAGGTCACATTTCTAACATTTAGCACATACTGTATGTTGCAGCATTAATGTGCAGGAAAACCATAGACCTATATACGCCTAAAGATCTTTGGGATCCATCCCAACAGTAGAGGTAGCAGTCACAGTGAGTAGGACAGAGGATGGATCATTGAGGGAATTTGTGATGTGTTTCTTGATTTTTGGCGTCTGTTTCAGAATGGTGCACGTCCACAAGCCGGCTTGAGATGTCAGCAGGCCCAACAGGATACACTGACTTGTCTCCAAGCACTTTAAAAACATCACAGTAGAGTATTGCACAGTCATCCAGAGAATTGCAGTAAATAACAGTATGAGGCCCTTTTGACTCCAGCTCCCTGACCAACCATGAAAATGTCTCCTACACATCTACACCACTCTCTGAAAGGAGGGTTAGTGTCTTGTCCCTCACTCCTGTAACACAGTATTACCAATGATAAATGTCAACATTGGCAAATAGTGTCAAAAAAGTGTTGGCTGTTCTGTAACACTTCTTTGTTTTAAGTAGAAGTAGTAAAATAATATAAACCACTTCATGCCCCCTGAACCAAGACTTCCCAACCTTTTTCTTGTGAAGAAACCCCCCAGTAAAAGCACAATAGACCATAGTCCCTCATTTGAGAGGATTTTGTCCTAATGAATGCAATTTTTTATTGTTAGGTGTGAAGATAAAAGTCTCTATTGTCAATCAATGATCAAAATAACCTTCAAAAATGGCAAAAATCGTTTATTTAAGAACACTTTAATATCCTAAAATGAGAAGTGTGATAGAAACAAAAACAAGATCCACTCTTATTCAAATAAAAATACATTTGTTACCTCAACAAATACAGATACAAATACAAATAATGGGCTCTTTTTACTTCCCTAATCCCAACAAGACTTAATAGGACATTATTTTGTAAAATCTCTCTCCACTTATCATTTGCCACTAATGTTTCAATGAACCAAAAATGATGGACACGAGTCCCTTGGCAATGTGTTCATCTACAGTATATCTTGGTTTTTCAATTAATATGCAGCAGGTATACCCATGTTGCTCAGGAATTTGAAAAGCTTTTACATTATAGAGACCAATGGACTGATTACCAGGATGATCTTCTGGCCATTGTTGAGGTTATTTCTGGCTAGCAGTGAACATGCCAGACCTCATATACCAAACTTTTGCCATACCCACTACCATAAACAAAACCATTGTAGTGGTTTTAAATGGTTCGCTGAGTGTAAACCGGTTAATTGTGAAACATTCAAGTCATGGACGTCATTGCTCAGCTCCAACTCCATTCTCACGTTGCTTATCAGACTCTAAAGAATGACTGGTGAAAAGTAGAGGAAGTCTTGCCCTGGACATCCGGTGTAGGTAGCTCCCCAAAAAATGGTTGTTGCCCCCAGAGGCTAAATCATAATCAGACGATAGCTGATGGATGTGGAGTATGAATTCAACATATGGCCAATTCTTATATATATATATATATATATATATATATATATATATATATGTAACACCTTCAATGTTTTTGTTATGGTCTCGAAGGCTTTTAAGATTTGTAGCTATGCCTTAAAATCGCAATATCTTGATACTTATAATTTCCCTGGATGTAATTCACTTTACTTTCAGTGCTGGTTAAAATTCTAACCATGACAATTTGAGCCACGGTGTCATATTCTGCATTTGACAACCAGCTAATTTGTATGGATTTACTGCTATGTATTATATTTGCATCTGTATTTCAATGTAACGATCTTATCATACAGAACAAGTGTGGAAAGAACATTTTTAGTATATAATACTGCACTAAGTTAGTGATGTTAATTCATCAATCATGCAGTAAGTGAAGCTAATGAATTGCCTCAAGCTGAACATAAAAGTAAAGTTCCCTGCACGATGGATACTAAAACAGTGTGAGCTTCACCTTTTCACACCTCTGCACCAACAAACTCACCCCTCACTCAAAGCGAGCAGGGTGCAAAGAGGGTGAGGAGCGTAAACTGGACCAACAGCTTGAATGTGTTGACATTTATCTGCTAAAATCTGTCCACGTGGATCAAGTTTTCATTTTTGCCCTTTGATTAAAAACGACAGTGGAGACTTGGCAGTGTTTGCCTCCGAACAGCATTTGACCTCTACCAAGAATGCAATGGAACAGGAGTTAAAAAAAAAAAAAAGGGAGAAAGAAATGCAAACGAAATGGGAGGCCCAAGCTCCCCGCTCATATCTCATCTCTATTAACGGGTTTACGGGTGACCCCAGGGATCCTCATAAAAGTTTACGTGGAGGTTTCAGTTAGAGTTCCCTTTAAAAGAATGAAAGAAATTGGTTAGTTTATGGTTAGCCTTCAGAATTTTATGGCATGTTTTACTTAAGTTCCCATTTTTACAGATCCTGGTTCCAATTAGCGGAGTAGCAGTGCAGAAGGCTAAACTGAGCTCCTCTCTACTCTCAGGGTAAAACAACAAAAAAAAAATGAAGGGGCACTTAATTGACTGTTGATCTCTGAGGACACATTCAGGTCAAGTGCAGAGGCGTGGAGATGGGGTTCGAGGATCAATGTTACCTAAGAGTTGTTGCCACTTCAGCAACAATGTCGAACTCAAATTGGAAAGGGAAATGTAGACCCGGAGAAAACTGATCTCCTTAAACTCCCTTGCAACCTGCAGCCATCCTTAAAGTGGACGTTTGGCAGAGTTCAATGAGGAAACACTAATACAGACATTGTTCAAGCTCAACTCATAACTAATATCTGTACTACAAGATATTCTTTTCAGTTTATGCATTTTGCAATTTTGAAGACTTTTTTTGACACTGTCAGATTCATATTTTGAGAATTAATTTGCTCTGGAAAATGACCCTGTTATAGTTATATGATTTGGTTCAGTTTATTTATATGAATCAAAAATGTGCTTGATAGTTTATGCATGTGAATATATAGAGGAAAGCATGTTGAGATAAATGGTTATCTTACACAGTGTTGCTGAAGTCTGGAGGCCATCCCCGCTCACATCATGCAAGAAGGGGGGTAAACCCAAGGGACGTTCAGATTGCCGGTCTATCACAAGGCTAACACATACAGCCAGACAATCACTCACACTACTATTTAAACCAATATAGCAGCTCTACCTCACCTATCCTGAAAAGTTTACTGAAAGCAGATAATCTGTTTCAGCAACACCCCTAAAAGAGGGTTTTCTGTAAATCACTGATAAGAAAGTAGGCATTTAAATTAGATTTGAAGTTGAAGTACATTCATGTTCTAAACACTGCTAAACTACTGACTTGAAACTTCTTGATGTCCAACCTTCACAGCAGCTATTAAGAATTAGTCCTCAAACTGTTTAAAAACTGTAAAATCCCAAACATCTTGAATAAATTTAATGTCTAAAAATCTGTCTCATACAGGACCTCTCCAATGAACCAACCAAATCAGTCAACTAGCAAGCTAAGGAACTGGGAGGTGACATGGGTGTTTATGGGGGAAGAAGAGCAGCTTGGAGAGAAGTGAGATATGCAGAGAAATGATGTATCATGACACACAACAATAAGTCAGTAATCCAGCTGAGAGTGTTCGAGGTGAAGTGCCTCCAGGCAGTCGGTCATTTGGCGGTCTAGCGTCCCCTCCAAACCATCAGCACACCACTGCCATCATCACCACCGCCGCCACAGCATGTTTACAACTCCACAAACAAACTGTCAGGCTGTTTAACAGGATTAGCACACACACACGCTCTTTCACTCTCGTAGATAATCTGACCTTGCCTCTCTTTCTCTGAAATATATTTCCACTATCTGATTCATGATCCCTCATTGTATCTATTCATTGTCTATGTATTCTCAATTACGTTAAATGCAGATTTTCTGTCTTGGATATCTCTTTTAGTCTTACTCTCACTCTTCTTTACTCTCTTTCATACTAAAAAACTAAATAAATGCACTTTATTCATATAGCAGGCGTCATACAGGGCATGTGGCTTATGGTGACAAACAAGCAAATTAATACAAGTACAAATACTGCGTCATGAAACCAAGCAATCAGATGAATAACAAACAAAAAAAGCTGCAAATAGCAAGGACAGCTATGCTAAGAACAATAGAATATGTGAAAGACCGAAAATAAAACAAAAGGCATAAGAACAATAAAATGAACATGAACATGTTTTTGGCGTCTTTTTGGGATAGGAATGTCTGTACCTTTGCAATATGTCTCAAATTAAAGAAAGTTGCTTTGGTCACCTTGTTTATGTGGAATTTAAAAAGTAAGTCTGAGTCCAGGATAATGCCCAGACTCATGACTTCTTATTTAACCAAAGTGCCAAGTTGTGTGTCATCAGCATAGCTGTGGAAATTAAGTTTATATTCTCTGATAATATCACCTAAAGAAACATGTATAATTGCACCAATGCAGCTTCCCTGAGCAACACCTAAAGGTAATTCATATTTTCCTGAGAGGAACCAATTACTTTACTTCCTGATCAGAAATTGTGGTGAATTTAAACACTTGAAATGTTTTTGCTAAGCTGATTGATGTTGTTATAAGCATTTATGATAATAGCTACTCTTGAAAGTAATTTTGTTGTTTAAGAATACTACAAATTCCTCACATCTAGTGTAAGATATTTAGTCCAGGATATCACTGATGGGCAAGAACGTAGCAACTTTACAGCTACTGTCTGCAGTCATTTTGGAGAAATTAGTTCTCCTTTCGGACTATATGGCAAAGTTAAAATATATTACTTGTTTCTTGTAAATATAACAATGGACTTCTGCACCAGTTTTGCTTTCTCTCGCTTTCTCTCCACTGCTCTACAAGATCTCTTTGGCTCACGAACATTACTTAAAACTGTATTTAAAATATTTGTCCGGTTGCTATTGAAAAAAACCCGACCATTTCATTTACTAAGCTGTTTATATTTAGATAAATCAGATGTAGTAACTAGCTCAGAGAATGTATGCAGGGTTTCGATGTCTGTGGACCTTTTGTTACAACAGTAGTTTCTTTTGTGTTTGTGGGTGCCGGTAAAAGGGCGTCAAAAAATATACAAAAGTGATGACAGAACGTGAAGTCAATCATAGAAACATTAGCAACACATAATCCTTTTAACATCACCAGATCAAGTGTATCCCCAAAACGTTGGGTGGACTCACTGACATGCCGGGTGAAATCAAGTAAGGTTTTGAATTTAAGTATCAGGGGGTCATCATGTGTGAGATTATTAAAATATATATATATCACAAATGACAATCCTGTCGATGGTGAGTATGATGGAGGATACACATTCAGAGAATTCACACAAGAAACAAGAATTGGGATTGGGAGGATGGTAAATAACCGCACAGAGGATAGAATCTGTAATGCAACATTTTAAAAAAAGTACCTCAAAGCGTATACAATTATTGACAGATAGCTGAATACATTTATAGCACTTTTTATATACAGCAGCAAGTCCACAACTGGGTCTAAGCAAGCTAAAGCTTTCATATTTTGGAGGACATAGTTTAGCAAGCTGGATATAATCATTTGGCTTCAACAATTTCTCAGTTAAACACATCAAATCAAGACATCTGGAAGTGATTAAATCATTTAGGATAAAAGTTTTGTTGGTGAGTGATCTCACATTAAAAAGGCACAGTTTAAATAATCTGGGCAGGCCTGGCACACGTCGTCAAAATATCCTTTACATGAGGGGATAGACAGTTCATAATATGTGTATGTGTTTGTACTGGATACATTACTGAAAGGATACTGTGATGGACGTAGTACTGAATTTGTTACTACCAAGCCTGCTGTTTCTCAGAAAGAGGAAGAGCGATGTGATGAATGAGAGCAGGGCCAGTTCATTGTTCCACGATAGAAGACAAGAGCCATTATGGTTTGGGTGGAGACCATCATGCATAAAACTCTTGGCTCAGTTTAAGAATTGTGTAAAATTATCTCAAAACATGAAATGAATAAAAAAAAGGGTAGAGAAAAAAAAGATCTTTCCTCAATTTGTCCTTTCTGTATGTTATTATCTAGCCACCATAGCCCATGGACATTAACATGCAGGAAAAGAGCTTAAGAGAGGTGACAAGTAAGCTAATTTATAGTCTGATGTCCTCGCAGAATTAATAGGTGGTTGGAGGTTTAGATAACACCATCTCAAACAAGCTCAGTTATTTATGAGGCAGCTGTGTGGTGAAGAAGACATAAGAGAATTGTTTCGGAAATTAAGCCTAAATATTTGATAAGCCAGTGACAGGAAATAGAAATCCACCAAAAATTGAGGTGATTTTGTTATTTTTCTGGTTCTGAACTGGGGTTAATACGCAACATGGGAAACAATTTTTAGAGGAAACAACTTTTATTGCTTGTTTTCTACCTGCTTTGTTTAAGTTTTTCTCAGTATTGTGTGACTTTTTATGCATTTCCACACACACAAGCCTACCTCTGTCTTTGCCTGTGTCTTTTTTTCTGAAACACACGTTTGGAAATATATACTCATACAGCGTATAGTCAAACAGACTTTGAAAGTGACATCGGCCACTTAAACAAATGAAGGGGGATAAGATCAGCACTTGTTACTGAAATGATGAATGAGGCTGTGTGACGTACTTCTCTGTCACTCACAGGAAATCCTCTGTCTGATCTCACACACTGTGAAACTATTTAGCATTTGTAGTTATAATGTCAATGAAATGCTGGATAAACGATTTACATTTGGCAAGTTACATTACAGATTTGTGTTATTTTTAGTGTTTTTCAGTGTGATGTTCATATAGTCCAGCAAAGACTATTGGTGTAGAAGTTAAGATAATGTGTCTTTGGTATTTTGGGTCAGTGACAACATGACTCACCTCACTGATGCCCTGATCAAGTCATTTTAAATGTTTTTTTTTCCCCTTTATCATGCCTTCACATTGCATTGACTGTACATACATTGTTAATTATTAAATAAATATTTAGATAAGATAATTGCAGACATAATATGCTAGTTCTGTGTTCTCTCTTGGAGGTTAAAGTTCCAAACATAAACAGACTTCTATAAAGTAAACACGCTTATCTATGCACTGAAAAACACTGTACACAGACACAGACACACATGCTGCAAGCACAAATACTATTGAATTACACACACAAACACACACACACACACACACACACACACACACACACACACACACACACACACACACACACACACACACACACACACACACACACACAAATCCTGCAGATCTCCTGTGTGCCTCTGTGCCATGCTTTAGGAGGGAACTATACCCTGAACACAGTGGTTGTTTCCTTCCTACAGGAGCTTTAAGAGACGACAGGGCAGCTGACTCACCAGACAGGCTGCGGATATCTTCCATACAACATGACACTTACAATAGGTACTTAGTCAGTTTGAAGGTTAACAAGTGGAAGCCTGTATTTAGCATTTTATATGAGGTTGAAACATATGAAATCATTTGATTTCTAAAGTCCACCAAAGGTAATTATGAAATTAAGTTTAATTATTTCAGAATTCAGGATAATATGGGAATGCCTTTCAAGAGCAAAAACCACACAGCGTAAATTGTAATAAAACAGTCAGACTTTGCAGTCCGATCATATTTCCAAACCAGATGATTTAGTGCTTAAGTAATTGATGTTTATAGTGATCAACTGAGAGAACTAAGAGTTTCCAAACACATAGTGATCATATGTCAGTCAGTTCAGTTTGGTGGAAGTTGGGCATCATTTTTCATCGTTTTTTTTTTTAATGGTGATGCAGTTTCTGTAGGTGATGCCCCTTTCTTTGTCTCTCAGACACAAATAAGACCTTGTACTTCTTTGAAATGCATCTCTTCCTGTGGGACAGAGGAAAAGAACTGGCTGACAAAATGTATCCACAACACCAAGTTCGAAAACCTTAATTAAAAATATATCAGTGTCCATGAAAGGGTTTAGAGGTGTTATTTCTTAAAATAAAGATATTTTACACATTGCTTTAGATCTGTTTAAAGCATAAAATAGTATGAAAAAGGTCTCCTTTTTGGCTTGTAGCTGACATGAATCCTCCTGGTCTCTAGGTTTAAGGCGATGCCTCTAGCCTCATCTACCCCAACCCAGATGGGAGGTAACAGCTCTGGCTCAGCCATCGGCCTACAGTCAGAGTCCAAGTGCTGACTGGCCTCAGTAGTTATCACCAAATCCAAACTGGAACCCAGAGAGAAAAGAAATTCAGGCCTGATGGCCAGACACAGAGGAGTGCTGGCTCCAAGTCCTGTGTATTTGTTCCTCTCTCCAAAAAGCCTGTTGACTCGAACCTCATTCATACTGCAGCAGTATCACCTGGAGACATTCGATGATTCGCAAATAAATTCTTTGTCATTGTCGTTGATTTATTTCATGCGTGAATCTGTCATATCTGGAATTTGTAATGTAAAAGTTCCACTGTAAATAAATGATAACAGACATTCGGTGAAAGTAATCTTGTGTGAACAGAATTTGGCACATAAGACTGACTTACTTTAAATTCTAGACCTTAGGTCTTACTGAGCAGGTTTTATGATCCAGATTTTAGTCAAAATCACAGACGAGAATGAACTGAATCTCCTGTTTTGACTTGAATGTTTCAAGCTGCATATTTGGTTCATAATTTAAGCTTGAATTACAAATTTGGTCTGTTTATTGTGAAAACATCAACAAAAATTGACTCTGCCAACTTTGTTTTTTTTCACTGCTCTGTTTATTTCTCATTATTTAAAAAAGACTAAAGTATGTTTTCATTATGAAGTCAAATTCAGGCAACTGCATATAGAAAGTAAACTAATACAGACATGCACGTGAACACACCCTTAATCACTGTATCTTTTGTCTTTTGACCTAAATCATAAAAAAGCAAAACCGACAAGCGATGTTGATGCTGGTGATGAAGCGAATGAAGGGCTGAGGGTGGAGAGGGGGAGCAGCAAGAGATATAAATAGACAGAGGTCAAGAGATAGCAAATAAAAGAGAAAAGATAGTAGGGGAAAAGAAAGAAAGCAGAACGGATGGAAGCGAGGCCTGGCTTTACTATATCCTAATATGCCTTCCATACTCAGCCAGCGAGCAGAAGAGTGCCGAGACATAATTATATCCCCTCCCCGGGCCGTCTCCCTGTATTAGCGTCTCCTCTAGTTCACTGACTGCGACAGAGACAAATGAGAGAGTTTTTCCAGCAGATCATTCTCATCCGTTACTGCCAGTTCCATGTGATAGATCGTCGGAGCTAAAGCGGGGCAATAGATCACGGCGTAAAAGAGACTCGCTAGCGTACCCCAGCGGAGCACAGCTTTACAGATCATCGCCCGCCTAATGCACACGTGGGTTAAGAGTCAAATCCCGTTAGCTGCTGCAGTGGCCCCCCCCTTTCAACCTTCCACTACTCCCTTTCTCTCATCATCTCTCACATCCCTTCCTCCCGATTAAGACGGAATAAATGGGTGCGATTGTTCTGTTGACTCCTTATTACACCACCTGGAAAAATGTAGTGATGTCACCAATTTAAGATGCTAAATTTATATAATCTTGATGTTTTTTAAATTTACCATTTTTAAAGTCTATATGGATCTCATTCCACATTAGTAAAAAAAAACATATTAATTAAGCTCTAAGTCTAATGAGTGTCTTATCACATTTTTAATCTATTTTCTATTTTTGTTTTCAAGGAACAATATGCAGGCAATCAGATAGCAGACACATTATTTTCAGATTTTTCTGCCTGCACCTTTCTTTTATCTACTTTAACTGTTGTCTGTTTAGTGTCTTCACTGCCATGGCTGGATTAGTAACCTGCTAGGGCACCTAGGGTATAAAATTAGCTGGTGAGATCCCATAAATCCCTGTCCCACTCACCCTTTCTGCAATGTCAAATTTAATTTAGGAATATGCAACATGAAAGCACAAAACTGAACTCATAAACATCTTGAAACAACATTTTTGACATACCCTCTTCAAGACAAGGCCTCAGGATTAGGAAATAAACCAGGACCCACTTTGAGGCTCATCTCTTGTCAGCAGATATTGTGCGTTGATGTTGAATATTCCAAAACTAATGTTTATTTAAATTACAACAAACAGCTCTGGGGTCCAGGGAGAGTTGCCTGCATTGCCCAGTTGGTAATCCAGTCTTTCTTAGTCAAAGATGATTTCTTAAGAGAAAGAAACTCCACTCAATTGATAGTGATTTTTTTTTTTTTTTGTGGCAGTGGATTTCCGTCAAAGGATCATTGCTTGACATAAATTCATATGAGAAATCAGCTGTAACTCAATAGAAACAGAAAGGCCAGGCTGTTGTAATATTGTGCACTGTGAAGAGGACAGGGAGCGCACACATCCTAAGGAGAAAGGTAGACATCTTTATTTTCTCACTGTCTTGTGCAAATAAACTATTTTTAACACCAATGTTGACAACTTTAATCCATTCTCAAAGACTGACTTCAGTACGCTGTATCAGATAACATGCCGGTGTACATTATGTATACATAATGGCAGTGCCGAGTAAGACTAATTGTAGATGGATCTCATTAATAATCGGATAAATGGAAAGTGACTGTTTGATCTTTTGTTACCTAAAAATACGACAGGATAATTCCACATGTCAAAACAGTGTAATCAAACTAAAAATGCTTAAAATAAGTGTGAATGGTAATTATGGAAAAAAAGAAAAAAAAAATCAGACTACTTTCAGGAGACTACTGCATATGGCACTAAATACAAGTTACTTTGTGGTATTATGCATTACAAACCCTACAAACAATCCAGCCTTCAGTGCTGTAGTACAGTTACTGTGAGTGTTTAGCTCATGTCTCAATCAGGGCTGGTGAATAGACATTCCTAAATAGCATAATGCTTCTTTATATGCTGCTAGTAACACAGCGAATTAGCACTGCTGCACAACATTACAGATTTCAATTAATTCTGATCAGCACAGATGTTGCTTCATTCTCACACAAGGCAGGCTCATTTTTATGTAAATTGAAGCTGTTAGACCAAGAGAGGCATACTTGGAAACTGTGAAATGGACAAGATGATGTCCATAGAAGCTTGCAGGTCATTTACAGTGTGATATTTTTTTACATTGCGTGTTCTGGAAATTAAATGCTTGTAATTTAATGTCTGGTAAACTAGTGTTGACGATTCCTATTGGAAGAATTATCAGCAAGAGGATTAATTAGAGGAGAAATGTTGAAAGTACAGCATTCTGCAATAAATTAAGTTATTATTCAGTGTTTCATCTTCTACGTGTGTGCTCATTTTAGTACATTAGAGACTTTCTTTCCTATACAAACAAAATAAGCAGAGTTAGGCTGTAATCCAAGCAGGGATGAGTTATGGATGAGGCATAAGACAGGGATGTCCACTGTAGCCATTCAGTTCCTGACAGGAGCCTTGACAGGAACCCATGGGAGCTCACATGGGTCAAAGATTGCGTGACCCCCCTCACCCAAACAGGATATGCCTGAAGAAGGATGAGGACTTCTGTAAATGCGAGCCGCTTTTTCTGTAAAATGTGTCAAAGGACTCATTTTTCTTTTCTTTCTCTACATGGCGGTGTGGGAACCAAGGCTGTGATGATGACAGCTAATGTGGCATTAGCTGGTTCGATGAAGTCACACCATTGTTCACTTTGATAAATCGTTCAGGTAGTTGTGACCTCTTCGGACCGTGTTTTCCTGTATGACTTTGATGTAGGAAAGTGTGAAAAACAAACAGGCTATTTCAATATTTTTGTTCGACAGTTTCCTTTGTTAGATGATGAAAACTGAATCCCAGGAGAAAAATACAACCAGTGAATGGATGTAAGGTGTGTTAATGGCTTGATTTTCAGTTAGCATGTAAGGCTCTTTGCAGAAACCAAAACATGTTGAAAAAGGTAAAGTTATACACATTTGGAAACTATTTTCAAGATCTTAGGTTCAAGCTTTACTCTTTTTTTTTTAAATGTCTGATTTAAGCTACCGTAACATTTTTATACAATAAATGAAAAATAGTAAAGACACCATGCCTATAAGTTACAAACATCAACACAAGAATGAACATACTATCTTGCTCTCTGTGTCTTCTTTGTGCCCCGTCTTTGCCTAATACCTTGACTAGCAGCGAGATTCACCACAACAGGTGTAGAGGGCAACGGCAAGGTCACAGCTTTTCACATTTGGCTTGCTAAAGACTGGCGACAAGAAACCTGCGGCAAGAAAAGAATCCAGGATACTAAAGCACGTGATTTATCACTTCTGCCAGAATTCTGCCAAGACTGTATGAAAAACAGCCACAAGGGTTAGAAAATAGAGACTGTTGTCAATATTTTAATCCCAGTGTGTCCACAGAGTGTCATCCTGTACTGCTCTTTCTGTACTTTATTATACAGAAATCCAGGAAAAGCCATAAATTTCATTAGCACCTGACATTTTCTAAATGTAGCTGCTGTAGTTTTACTGCGTTGCAAAATTAGGATTTAACTTAAAGGACTTAACATAAAATCATAACATGCTTACACCTCCATTAACATGAAATAAAATCTTAGAATATTTTTAGTTAAGTCAGACTATTAATAAAATAGCTAACAATACCTGACAGGCAGAAAGTATTAAAATATGGAGTGGAGAAAAAAAGGACAAGACGTGGTAAGAGAAGTCTGACAAAATAAACATGCACACATTTGTATCTACAGTGGATGTTCCCATTAACATTTAAATTATACTATTATTGTGAGTGCAGGAGTAAAAGACACTTGTATGCCTAGATTAGCAGCTGTTATAGCTACAGGACCTTGATCATAAAATAATCCAGTGGCCACAGGAATGTCATGTAAGATAAAGAAGCACAAGAAGAAAGAACATCTAGTGAAAAGGGTTTTTTTCTGTGCGAAAAAATAGGTGTTTCTTTAAGAAGTTATAATCCATGCTATAAACAATTAAAAGATTGCACTGTGACCACAACAGAAATACTGAACTCCAAGAGAGATATCTTTAAAAATACTGAATAAAACATAGTAATGATGATTCATATTAAACAGATTACAGATTGATGCACATTGCAGATCTGTGCCCACAACAACCTGCACACACAAACACAAACACAAACATTGGCAGGTGGATTATGTTGGCTGCTAAAATGATGAACCTTCAACCACAACGTGACATTGAAAGATTCATTTGCACACCGCTCGCCAACTGAACACACACACACACACACGCACACACATACACACACACACACACACACACACACACAAACACACACACACGCACACAACATGTTTGGACCTCATCAACACCCCCTGCGGCCATCGAATGTCAACTATCCTCCCATCAGTTGTAGTTGGAAGCGGTTGTTGTGCGTGTGTGTGTGTGCATGTGTGTGGTGGGGGGTGGGAGACGTACCAGAAGGGGCAGAAAACCAAATCACTTCTAGCTGTCACCATGGAACAAACCCCTCCCCCCACTGCTGCCACCCTTGCCCCTGTCCCCAAAACGGCGGCATACGGCTGTCATCGCCCAAAACAAGATGTTGTGTCAAGGCAGGAAAATTACACAATAACGAGGCCCACTTGAGATTAGGCTAATGAGAAAATCAAAACACAATTTAATTCTTGTCAGCGGCGAGGCGTCTTTAAATTACCTCTCGTAGTAGCATGCTGATTAAGAGAAGTCTGCCACTCAGCCTGCTGCCCACTATAAATAGCCCCTGGGCTATTTGGACCATGGTTGGCTTTCTCATTTCCAGGGATATTAAATGCAGATACACACACACACACACACACACACACACACACACACACACACACACACACACACACACACACACACATACACACAGTACACATGTCCCTCTGTGCACACGTACTGAGCTCTACATATAAAAAACAAAGGTCTACTAGATTTTGGAGTTACTTACTACTGCTAGTATCAGCAAACCTGTAGATTTGAGCAGCAAAACAACCTCATGAAAGCTGAGCACCTAAACAATTTTAAAACATCTCATTCAAGATTACGCTGACATTTGTAACACAGATTATTAAAAATGAGGCCATATGACGCTACCTTACTTAAATGACATTTTTAGGAAATACACTTATTTTGCTTTCTTTTGAATAAGTGAGAGTCTCATAACCACTCTGAAATCTATATGATAAATATGGAGATAGAGCTATCAAGCAATCAGTATAGCTTAGCTTAAATACTGGAACAGGGGGAAACAACTTCAAACAATCAGGTGCTGTCAAAGGGGGGGGGGGGGGTACATTTATTTAATTTATATCATTATATCAAGTCATTTGTTTAATCTTTACAAAAACTGAAGTGAAAAAAAATAAACTCCCTGCATCAACTTCCTGAATCTCGTCAACACTGTGAGGCAAAGAGGAGATCCCAGCTTCATACATAGCATATGATAATGGTATTTATCTTCTTATCTTACTCTCAGAAAGGAAAACAATATGCACATTTCCCAAAATGTTGATTTATTCCTCTAACAGTATGGTGCATGGGTTCACTACATTTGTCTACTACAGGGATGTTAATATTTAAAAACAGGGATGTAAACACCTATGTAATATGCTGTATTGCTATAATAGTAGAGATTTACTACTTATTATTCCAATATTGTATTAAGTAGTACAATACAGGCTTTAACACAGAAGCTAATCCGTTAGCCCAGATTTGACATCAGGATTTCAACTCTTCAGAGACCAGACTAAACTAACAAACTATTCATAAATAGACATGATCCGCTAGTTAATCCACATTTGCTTGATATATTGACAGTTATAAAAAATAACTTTCATTCCACAACTTTAAACAAAGGAGAAGATTTGCAACTCTTTTAACAAGCCTGATTCAGCTCACCTTGGATAATCATGCCTCTATGTTTTAATGATCTTCCCCTAAAGCCCCGCCTCCTTCTCTCCATCCCTGAGAGCTTTTTACCAGCACAGCATCTGCAGTTTGCTTCCACTTTTGATGTCATGATGGTAATTAACTGGCAAAATGTAAGCTACAACATGTCATGATATGGCCACATCGCTATTCCCAAACAACCTGCAAGCATATGGCACCAAATGTTACATTTCCCTAATAGCCCCTGAGAGTAGCAGAGCTGCCATTCAAAGGAAAAAGGAAGGTTGCGTGGAGACCGTTGCTGTATCAAGGGCCCGACTGTCGAGCTGAAAGCTGTCAATTCATTTTGCCAACATTATCAGTTTATAGGCTTCTGCAGCGCTTGGAGCTGTTCAGCTTTCACAAATTAGAGACAAGCAAGGAATTTAAGTCACACTAAACCTGCATAATTAATTATAATCTTTTTCACTGGCAGCAAAATAATAAAGCATACTGGAGCACTGCCTTGCTCAAGGATATGGCAGCATTGTTTGGCATCTGTTTGTGGCTTTACCTAAAGCATGCTTGTGTAGCTTTCGTGAAATTAATGTTTGTGTTGAGAAGATGTAATGACCTGCTATTAACACATTGTATACATTTGCTCTTAAAATTGTATTTATTAATAACAATTAAACAGGCAGGAGTGGAAAATGAGATGTGGAAATTGTTCTTTTTATTTACTTTGGTGTTACTAGTTATCTCATTTGAAAAGTAAACATTTCCACACATAATTTTAAATATATATTTTGTATATTTTGGATTTTATGAGTTATATCTCCACCAGGATACATTGCCCTTATTAAGGTATAGAAAATGTATATATGTATGTATCTCCTGGTGCACGTTGCCTGTTTAAGGGATTATTTACTGAAAATTGGCAAAGTGCATTTTACATTTAGGGTGAGAAACCCAAACATGCATGTTCATGTCGAGTTCAAGTACCAGAAAAAGAACAAATCATGTTATTTATTTTATAAAATTTCAAGACATTCTGTCAATATGTTCCATATTATACTTTAAAAAAAATGAACACTATTTTTCAATACTGACAAAGTTAACATTTGTTTCAATAGGAAAAGACTCCACAAGAGTAATTGACTTGTTAAGATGAATATTTTTCGCTTGGTCAACTGAGTCCCCTTCATTGGAAATCAGTTGGAAAAGTCTGCACGCTTAACAGATCAAACTGTTCCACCATCAGGATGGACCTGTCACGTCGCCAAATAAGAGTGACCAGACTCATGATCCTCTCCGCCGCTTACATCTTTCTCCGGTTCACCAGGACTTTGATTGCCAACACTGAGCAGCCAAGCAGCTAACGCCATTTCCACCTCTTTACGTGCTCCGCTGCTCTCCTCTTCGCTGCTCTCGCCGAGCCATATGGCTTACAGACACGCTCCCCATTTTTCAGATAACTTCTCAAGCGAGAAGACAGGACACAAGCACAAGAGAGATGTACACCCCCACCCTCTACATCCTCACCCTGTTACTACTGTGTTTAGAGAAAACCACAATTAGCTGATCAGGGTTCTTTTGCATTGATTTTTAAAGTAACATTTGGTTTGAAAACAAAAACAGATGCACTGTAATCCACTGTTATCAATTGGATGCTATTACTCCATTCAATATTTTTTAGGATTAGGTGGATAAAGTTAAAGAGATGTGAATGTCTGAGACATTCTTGTACAAAAAATGATGTTGTGCTCATTACCTTAAAAAGGTAACAAACCTAAAAATATATTTAGTATAGTTTCCAGATTAGATTATTTGTGGCTGATTAGATGTGTGCTAAAGGTGTCCATACTATAAATCACGTATCACTATGAAATATACGCAGTTTTACTCTTACTCTTTATCATGTGTACTCTTTATTCATCATAGTATTCTCTCTGCTTTGTGACGTAATGTCTGCCGTAGCGCAATTTCACAGAAAAACAACCCTAAGAAATCTGTGTGCACCGCTACTACTCTACACATTATCTACGCTTCCCATGTTTCAGTTGCTTCATCCATGCTTCACGCAGCGCATTCCTTAAATAGCAGCATCCTCCTGAATCCTCAAAGGGCTCCGATCCTGAAAGAGTTAAGATTTCCTCTCCTGACGGGCCGATGTTGGCAATGCATGACAGCGCCAGTTGACAGCGCCGGCTATGGATGACAGATGACAGTGGAGGATGGAGTGGTTTGGTGGGTATGTGGGGGGGGTGATTATGAAGATAAGGTGTCCATGGGAGATCTCTGAACACCCTCCAACCCCCCCCCAAAAAAAAAAAAAACACACACACACACACACACAGTCACATCACCAAAACCAAGACATTAGCTCGTGCAAATCTCTCAAACACATGCAGACATACCAGTGCATGCAGGCCTACTTACGCACACACAATCACACATTCATAAATGCTCACACACACACACACACACACACACACACACACACACACACACACACACACACACACACACACACACACACACACACACACACACACACACACACACACACACACACACACACACACACACACACACACACACAGTACCTCCCAGGCATCATCCCATCTATTTGACACAGTAATTACAGCACACACTGATTCCAATGATGGATGAACTCCCAGTCTGGGATGAGCAGTCTCTCCTTCCTCCCACTCTCTCCTCTCTTTCTCCCCCAACTTCCCCTCTCTCTCTCTCTGTCTCACCACAACCTTCAGCCATGTTACCTACAGAAAGCTTTATTATCTTTAAAGTTGCTGTAGGAGGGTGTGGAAGATGGTTTGTGTCAACAGATAACAGGATATGTGCACTTGTGGGGAGCTTAGACCTGCCAAATCTGTGTTGAATTGCACACAGTTTGATTTATTATAGTTTTTCTTACATTTGTAAGTTTTAATGTGATTCATCATTATGCTGTTTTGCTTGCTATTTTAACTGCCTGTTTGCTAAACACAGAAGTGTTGTACACATGTTTTTTCTCTCTTATGACTCTATTGTACAACCTTTAAATCAATTAAATGCATATTTCTTCCAGTACTTGTATAGATATGTACTTGTAAGCAGCTATCTTGCTATCTCTCTGAATTCTTGCAACAACTGTGCACATCTCACCTTGGGGATTAATAAGAATGTCAGAAGGAATGATTAGAGTAGCAGCACATTATTATCTTCCTCTGGCTGTCTCGCTCTCTATTTCTCTATTATTGTGTCTCGCCCCCTCTTAGTCTGAAAAAGGAGAGAACGATAGAGTCGATAAGGTATTCATGGCAGAGTGGCATAGCAGCAGATGCTTGCTGGCATTTAATTGAGTTGTTAATGCAGCACACAAAAGGAGAGGCCCCCGATTCAATTTGGCTCTTTCCATCTCAACCGGCTGCCCTTTGTGTTTCATTAAAGGGACACAGGAACACCTGGTGGGGGCCCGGGGAGCCATCGTCACCTTGCTCTCCAGGCAAGGTGATGGCCTTCAACACTGGATGCGACAGTGACAGGTTTAGCTTCGAGCTGCGTCTCACATCTTTTAACGTTTTACAAGCCAGGTGGCATCTTGAGACCCAGAGGAAGGGATGTCTTTGTGTTTCCGAGGTCTATGATAAGGATGACTGTTATGGTGTCGTCACACTGAACAGGAAGTGAATTTTAAAGGTGCCATGGCTGCATATAAAGTCACTGCCATGTTAGTGGACAATAACAGATGCAAACTCAAATTAAGCCACGGACACTGGATGAAGTTGAAAATGTATAATACTAATTAACCATACAGAGAAAAAAAGATAAGGAGGTCTGGGAAAGTTTGTGATCAGTAAGAAGCTAACTGCAGTCTGCAAATTGGCTATATAGGGTTAATAAACAGTTGTATGTATTGATCTTTTAATAAACAGCGTGTGGTTTATCAGCTATATAATTAAATTGTATTTTTCCACATATGAATGCTGTATTAGAACTGACAATAAATCTGGATAAACAATGAATAGTTGTGAAAGTCTTGTCATGCACAATTACAGAGAAAATTGTAAAGGATAATATAATCGATAATGAAAGAGGCATAAGTAGGTCATAAGTCAATAATGTGAATCATAGTGTTCAGATAACAAACAGGTGGAATGTCATGCAATCATATATATGCATAAATATATAATATATGCATAAATCCATCAATTTTCGAAACTACTTCTGTTCAGGGTAATATGGGACTGGCGTCTATACAATTATGTATTGGTTGAGAGATGGGTAACACTGGTCACTTGATTAACATGAATCTAATTGCTTTTGTAGTTGTATTAATGTGTAGCCCTTTTTAATTTGATTTTTACTGTTTATCTCAATCATGGGCTCATTGGTTTTAAGAAAAAGTCGAATGTAATTTGTTATACCACACTGAATAATTGTCTTTTTTTTCCACATAAAGGTTATTATTACTATTATTGTAATTGAATATTTAGGGTGCAGGGAGAGAGAAGGGATGGGGGGCGAGGAGGAGGTAGTGGAGGAAAGGAGGGTTGTCGCCTCGGGCTGCGAGTGAAGTGATGCTGCAAGAAAGGTCCGTTCTGCCCATCCTTGCTGCCTGACCGGGGGACCAGCCACCCCTGACGCACCAAAACCTGTCAGAGGGAGAACGGAGACATGGCGAACGGGACAGGCGACCTTCTTGACGCCTGCTGATGTCTTTTTCATTAGTCGACGAGGGGAGGGGTGAGAACGATTGGGGGCGGTGGGGGGTTTACAGATTCGGTCGACTGCACCAGCGAATTGGCCTGAAATGCAAGCCAATCGAGGCTAATGTCATTGCCCACACAAATTAATGCAAGTGCCACAACGTTGTGAATGTTGCTATTAATATGGAGGAGGTTCAGTAAGGAATTATCTAATCTCCTCATGCATTTTATGATCTATGTAAATGTACCGGGAGGTTGTAACTAAAAGGATGATTAAACTGTCAAGTGTTGGATATGAAATTAGCTTCAACGATGGAATTCTCAGTCTGACTATCGACAAGATTGTAGTTGTAACATGGCACAGGTTAATATTTAACTGTTGTGTCTTAAGACTTATATAGGCCTAGCTATAGTTGGATATAAGCTGTATCTAAAGAATACTTTTGTGTTTGTGTACTGTTTAAATGACAGTGACACATGTAATATCATTAGACAGATTTAGGGTCCCAGTTGTAACAAACCTCAACCAACAATTAAACAAACATACAAATGCCCTAATCCCATTTATTTATTGATACATTTGCTTAATTATTATACAGGTAACTGACAAATCTTTTGTTACAGATATTACTAATCGATAGCAGTATTTTAAGGCTCATTAGAGACTCCTCTGCATGAATTGAAACAGTTTGAACTCGTCAATAATCTTGCAATGATGTATGTAATTAGTCAAGAGCATGTTAATAATTTCCATAGGGATTGTGTCCATAATGCCACACAGTCAAAGGCAAATAGTGGGCTTTATAATTAAATAACTGGAAGAGGAAACAATAAGAGCAGACCACTTAATTCTAATTTTAAAAATAATAATGAAATATGGGTTTATGTGACATCACAGTGTCCTCAAGTCTTGTCTGTCAATGTGAATTATTTATTCATTTAAAAAAAAAAAATGGTGGCACTTTATATATCACAAGTCTGTACTTTACGGTAAATTGAAAAGACATTATATGACGTATTGTGTATGAAATTAGACAAAACTAGAAATAATGTTCTTCATTAGACAGTAAACAAACATAGTTATACCCTAATAACCATACACCTAGATTATGCTGTAATTAGAAACCACTTCTATTAGTCTAATTAGAAATCAAATACAAACCCACAGCAGATCCAAAAAATGCAGTTAGACACGTTTCTACCCTTACTACCAAATGATGTCTTAATTATACACATTTAATGCTGTCAACATGGGCTTATCATAGCTTTTTTTAGACAACACAGGCTGTAATTAGACAAATGTAATGCCAAATTATATTGGGTGTAGCCTCAGACAAAACACTGAGAGGACAATTAATTTATTGGCTTTTATTTAACAGTTTTACTTTCTCACTAAAGTCAAACCACATAGGGTCACATCTGGTCGCTACTTCACACATCCCTTGTAGCCTCGATGTTTGCCAATGGAGTTTGTACTTCCTTGACGCTCAACTCCCATACAAGTTAAGACATCAAACCATTTAATCCAATACCACTATCTGACACCAGTAACATTATGTTACAGACGCTGCCAGGACATTGCATCTTTATTTACAAGTGTTACCCCCTTATTACACTTTTTCCAGGGTAATTTGTGACACATTACAACAGAACTGTACCATAAACTAAAGTGAATTCAAATACCTGCTACTTGAGACATTTCTGTACCTCTTTTGGCTGATCCTGTGCACTGTAGTCTGGTAACAAATGCTGCAGACTACAAATGCTGCAGACCATTTAATGCCGTGCTACTATCTAAACCCAGTAACATTATGGAAGATGCAAGTACATTGCAGCTTTATATCCCACTGAGAGTAATTTACAACACATAACTGTACCGTAAATTGAAGTGAAATCACATACTCAACATACTTAAGCTCTATTAGTGTTAGGATCCCCAGTTTGGTTTCTAACTACAGTATAATTTGGTATAATAGTGTCTAAGTATAGTTTATTTTGGGTCTTACACAGCACGGTATGTGGTTTCTAACTACAGCATAATTTAGGTGTATGGTGTCAAATTTGGGGTTTGTTTACCGTCTAATAAATAACATATTATTTCTAGTTTTTGTCTAATTTGGTATTATGTCTTATTAGTGTACCATAAGATAAAGTGCTAACAAAGTCTGTACTTGACTTACATCCATCCCAGGATCGAAGCCAAATTTCTACTACTGGTCATTCAGCTGGACCTTGTGGGAATAACTTGGCTCTGGCTGCAGCCGCAACAATTTAGCTGTTCATACAGCTTCAGATGAATCACAGCCACACAATGGTCTGCCGGCCCTCGTATAACTGAGGCCTTTTCCGCCACTAAATATTGCAGGGGATTGGGGGAAAGGCAGCGCTTCCAGAGAGGATGTGAACATGGGCCGTGGGCACATTGTTGGCCTTGAGTCTCACCACGCTACAGTCTTCCAGGGCTTTTGGAGTAAAGGGGGGGCGGTAGTTGGTAGTCTACCCTTGTGGTTTCCTGTTCGCATGGCTTTTAGACCTACAAGACACCAGGGACGCGGCCACTGTGAAAGAATATTCACGGGAGGCGAGTTAATCCCTTCTTGACGTCAGCGATGTGTTGGGATCGCGTGACGTGTCGATAGCTGACAAATAGGTGAAAATGAATTGGCTACTTTTCCGACAGTATGACTCAGCGCTGTCTGTTTACAGAGAAAGACTCTGACACTTGTTTCCTTCTGATGGACTACAAGGCCAATATAATAATATGCTCCACCCTGCTACAGCATAGTAAAATTTAGAGAACAACTTTTATTTTTATTGGCCAAGAACGTGGAATGTGAATCAGTAAGTAGCATTTATGAGTCACATTTTTATTGATATGAAATCTGTTTTTACGCAGCGGTGGCAGTCTTTCATTTTAAACTTCAGGGTTTTGCGGTTGAAGAAAATGTTCAAAATGTTGTCAGTTTCCTTTGATTCGCAATATGCATGGGAAGAGACTAATCTTATAAATAACTCTGATTCAAACCAGTACTGAGAAAGAAAGTTAAAATCCCCCCTAAGGCAGAAGACATTTTACTGAGAATAAAACCCTAAAACTGTGAACAGTAACACAGACTTTTACATTTCACACCCACAGTCCTGTAAAAGAGTCCAAACATGATTTAGTGTGTAAAAAGAGCTTCAATTTGCCTTTTTATGATTTCCAGAATCTCTCGTACTAATGTCAGCATTGCATAAATCTTTGAGCAATTGTCATCACCTCAGGAAAGGAAGACGTTTTCTTGGTCTGTATCCTTGTCATGTTTGCACATTGGCATGACCCCCTATTGTTGTATGGGGGCAGAATGGAGCTCTTTGATGCGCTAAGTGATTTACAGACCAAGAGGACATAAACAAATGGTTCATTCAGGACTCTGGGCAGGAAGTGCCCTCCAACTTCAAACAGGAGCTCGGAAAAACAATAGCCCGAGGTCGATTTCTCTCCTGTCACATTATTTTCTGTCACTGAGCTCAGGGGCAGAAATGGCTGCATGTTTTTTCTTTTGATCTATTTTCTCTGTATTGTCATTTATTGTCTATTTCAAGCTGTCAAAACTCACCTATAAAGGATCGTTTGACGTATTTTTCACTTTTCAAAAAAACCGAGTCTCAAATAATGAAAATATTGTACACTGTGACTAATCAGAGACATGTATTCATTTTCCTGCTAATGTCGTATGTGGAGGAAACATGATTACTGTTGAAACAGCCCATAGTTTGATGTCAAGTGATGGATGTGTGGACACGTTTGACTTAAATTCTGATGGCTCGGGTTTATAACTCGGTTCATATTTCAGCTCGTAAATTATTAATATTTTTTTTGTTAGCATTTATTGAACTGTCTGTTGGCTGTGCTGTTATGTAGGCATAATATGAGACAGCGATGTCTGGGAGAGAGAAGGATGATACAGGCTGGATCTCAACCAGAACATGGTGTTTATAGAGAGTTTGGTGATGCCAAGTTTATTTAATCACGATCAAATCCCTACTATACTTTACACGCTCAACCGATGTTACTCATTGCTTTCTTATCTTTTCATTAATACGCAAGAACGGTATGTGCTAATCTTTCAGTGGAGGAACATTTTATATTCTCATAAATATCTGAAATTGGCTCAGTTTTCTGCTGCTAGAGGACACTTGAAGAGTGCAAATGTTCACTGCAGTTTACAGTAAACACAGTGCTTGCTGAACATATGCTTTTATCATAATGAAATGAGAATGAAAACAGGGAGAACATGCTAAAAACGCTGCTGATTTAACTGCAGGTCATAGTACATTCATGTAAGAAAAATGTACTTAAAAAAAGTAAACACTGATTTTATTTTGTTTAAATTCAATTTTCAACCATTTTAAAAAAATTGAAATAAAATCCTTATTTATAATTATAATCTAAAACTGATGACAGCAACTCTAAACTACAGTTTTGTTTACTAAAACCAAAATTACATACTAAATTTGTTTCATTCAACAACATATTTAGATTTTTTAAAACAACATACAAACATTTTAATACAAAGTTTTAATGTATATGTGTTTTATTATGAAATGTTGATATTTCACTACCATACATTAACAAAAACAAAAACTCAAAAAAGGTACACAAGTTGTTCATATAAAAAGAGCAATTCAAAAAATTGAAATTATATTAATCCTCAGTTTAGACTTGTGCTGTACAAACTGGTGTACTTAATCTACTGAATGTAATTAACTTTTAATAATTATAAGATCATGAACGAGTATACCACAGTATTAATCCTGACCTTTATTCTATGAAAAAAATGTCCATAAATAACCTTCACATTGCCATGTTGAGGCTAAACCTCATAAATCTTAATATAACACCTTCATCAATGTCTGTTTTATTTGAGGTCTGTACCCCTCACACCAGCCTGCACCACTGAGGATGCTCTCAGTGGATAGGGGTAGGGGGCTGGGGGAAAGGGAAGCCCTTTAAACTGGCTTCCCGTTGTGTTACAAAGTGAGAAATAATCATTCATTAACCCCTCTGACCTCACATGGGGGAGTTGGGATTGCTCGAGCCCCTCATTGTCTCGTCCTCTCTGCAGCTGGGTCAAGCCGATTGACGATGCACATAATGATCTTAAATGGATTAACTGGCCAAACACGCCCCAGAGTTTCCCTTTCAATTATGAGGAGAATCGGTTTATAAGATGGAGCACGGTGTGGATAGCAGAGCTCAGAAGACCCCAAGGGACTACATGGTGTGTGTGTGTGTGTGTGTGTGTGTAAGGGATAAGACGGGGTCAGTTGCAGCCTTCAGAACAGGCAAGGACTCAGTTGGAAAGGTGTTTTATAATGGGAGAGGCTAGATGAGGGCTTAGAGAGAGGGAGGGTGAGCTGGAGCTGGTGTATGTGTGTCAGTGTGTGTGTGTGTGTGTGTGTGTGTGTGTGTGTGTGTGTGTGTGTGTGTGTGTGTGTGTGTGTGTGTGTGTGTGTGTGTGTGTGTGTGTGTGAGTGTGTGTGCCCCTGAGGGTCCCAGACATGTCATCTCTCAATAAGCTCCCTGAGGTACAGAGTTTATTGTCACTGTGAAGAACCTGACAGACAAGTTAATCAATCTGGCAATTTGGTGTTACACACACACACACACACACACACACACACACACACACACACACACACACACACGTACGTACACCGAGCGGGGAGAAGGTAGGGGGGGGGGTTTGTATTGCAATGTTCTAGCTTCAGTTGTTAAACAGCAGGTGGAAATTATCTTCTTGTTATCTCAGGCTTTTCTCACAAAATGAGTGAAATGAACAAAGAGAACACCTGCATGAAAAGTGAGAGAAATGTCTTTGGAAGGATTACAAACAAGAAGTATTTTGACAGAGAAATAGCGTGATGAAAAGTAAGGGTGTTGTAATCAGGAAGGTAGTAGATGGTTGATATATTTATGAGTCAAAAACATCAAGTGGTTTGACAATGGCTTGATGACTGGTCTCATGCGTCACAGCTCAGATATTCCAACCTTTTATGTTCCTGTGAGTGTAATTAGCTTCAAATGTATGTGTGGAAACATAACAAAAATAATTCCTCTAAGCCATGACAACAATTATTCTGTTTTTGGGGGGGGGTTTTGTTGGTTTTTGGTTTTTCTTCACCAAATCAAGACCAGAAACTAGGGCTAATTATTTTCTATATGACGTCTGATTAAACAAAAACAGAAAAAGAAGAATCCTGAGAGTTTATTCATGTTTATTTTCCATTATACAATTTTACAACTACAAGAATGTGGACATTTGCATTTTGTCACCATTTTACTTCACTCCCTGTAACCTGAAGAATTTAAGGAATTTTTCGTTCAGCAGAAAACAACATTTGGGTGAGTGGGAAAAAATTACCCTGGGCAAACTCAATAAAAACAAATCAAACAAAAAAAAAGGAGGGGAAAAAAAGTGCCTCACATATAATATCACAATATGTTTTTATTGAGTTTTTGTCTTATTTCTGCTTTACAATATACAGCAACAGCAAAGACTGGACAGTGACATATTAAACAAAAATATAACATGCACCCACATCACTTTCTTGCATTTTCAGATGGTCAAAAATATTTGTAGGAAAGCAAAATGTAGTGCAAAACATTTTAGCTGAAGAAGATAAACAAGAAAATGTTTTAGCAGTTTCATTTTCTAGTATTTGTACACAATGTACTGTACACAACCTGTGCTAAATATTTGTTGTTGCTTTCTAAAGAATTCAATAAAATAAAGAAAAACCTACAGTCACACCCGTTTAACGTTCACTATTACAACAGAGTTCTCGGACCCTTTCTGGTTCTTAAACACATCTCATCGTGTGCTTTCGTGTGTGTGTGTGTGTGTGTGAGAGCGAGAGCGTGTGTGCAACGGACGTCTGCACGCCTCCTTTGCTGCACGTTCAAGTGTTACGTGATCTGAGTGGTTTTTCGAGGCGCAGCGCAGAGTTGACCGCAGCACTGTGCTGTGTTGTGACAGCTTTGATTAATTTGATAATGATGACCTATTGTGGCACTTTATGCTAAGGTAAGCACAGCTGTCTGCCCGGGTCAAGAGGAGTAGGAGGAGGTCACAGTATAAGAGCGTTAACTTTGTTAATGGAGACACTGCCGAAGGAGAGACTCAGACCAAGGACAGAGATCAATGAAACAGTCTTGTGATGAAATGGACAGTAACCTTGAAGCGATGTAGGTCATCACACTGGTCTTTTTCTTTCTTTTTCTGCATTTCTTTCTTGAGTTGTGTGTCTGTATTTTTCTGTACACGTGCACACTTCCAGTCTTTATGTATAAGGCATCCTCTTTTTGTGCTTTCTTCAGTCATTTTCCTCTCTCTTATTTTTAATGTCATATACAACACAATACACATGGCATCATTTTGTATCAGGTAATTTAGCACAACTGGAAGGTTAAAAATAAAAAAGCTTTCATATTTAAAAAAATCTAATCTTTCTCCTTTCTCGTTCTCTCGACTGTGCTTTTCCTTACAGATGTACTTCTCGGCCCGAGTGGAAAGCTGCTATTTCCCATTGAGCTTTAGGCCTTGCTGTGAGAGTTTTACTCTTCCTCACTTTCTTAACTGGGAGGAGACGAGACACCCGATAGCCATCCGGCCTGGACAGTGAGTCATCCTTTTCCAGAGTCGAATGGAACTTGAACCTTTAATCCTGAGGATCTCAGAATCCGGAGAGTTGCAGATTCCTTATCATTTACATTAATCTCAGGAATTTGCACCATGCCATGAAGACATAGGCTCCACTTACTTAACTGACACAAAATAGGGCAACAGCTATGATGATACTTGCCCGGTTTTAGCCTTACAACCATATCATGCACTTGGTTGTAAATAATAATGTAATAAGATTGCCAGGAAACGCAGATGTTTAATATCGGCCACAATATTATATTTTTAGATGTTATAATAATAATATTAACTGTATTTTCTTAATAATTGTGCTAATTTAAATGGGAGTTTTTCTTCGTTTAAAGCAAACTTTATCTTTATATATTAAAGTTTTATATATGTTTTTTAACATAACGATAGTGTAGATCAAATATCAATCAATTGTAAACCTTTGTGTACCGTCAACCCAAGATTTACAGTATCCTACTATGATTCGAATGACAGAGCTTCTCAATGTCAAAGTTTTATTACTACCTCAGCCGTAAAGATCTGCAGCTCTCACCTTCAGCTATAAGTTCAAACTTGTCTCTTGCCAAGTCCTTTGAAGTGATCCTTTCAGAAAGAAAAACTCCACACTTGTCCATAAACCATGCCAGGCCCTGTACAAATGCCCATATGTGAAATTAATACCTATTTCAAAACTAACTCGTCAAACTACCACCTATACACTTACCCCATCTCCTGAACTCTATGAGGCTTGTCGTGGAAGAAATCAGCTATCAGGAAGACAAATTGTAAATAAATCTTTTGCCTTCATTTGTGGAAAAATCTGGATAAAAACGGTGGCGAAGGGAAATCCAATCTGTTCTTTGGAAACGCTGCATCAAGGTAATTCAAGACAACACAGCAGCTGTAAGGATGACATAGATCGTTTCGAAATACCTCTTTTTCCACTTCTCGATATCGGACCGCTGCGGCTGCCGGAGATTTCTTTACCAGGAACCAAAGACAGCGGCGGCGGCATTCTCCTATAGAGCTCTGTTCATTTGATCTCAACCGTATTGAGTGAAGCCGAAGCAATTTGTGGCTTTATCTGAGTTTCTGCATCACAGTATACAGACTTCCTCAAGCACATATCATACTTAAATCATTGTGACAGCAACAAATCTAAACCCGGAAGTGCGTGATGAAGAGTATGGCAGAAGGAGAAATCCATGCATATTTATATAAATTAATTGTGAGTAGGGCTGTCACTGCTATATAAATGTCATTTCTGTAACTAAAGGACAGTTGAAAGTGCATTTCACACACACACCCATAAACCGTTTTATGAGCTGATTACATGTTCCTCTCTGTGACACAAAGTACCGAGCCGGGGAATGTTATATCAGCCTCAGCTCGCGAAGGGAAGAGCATGCTTGGGAGGTTTGTCCCAAAATAGTGGAGCTTTGTAATCAGCATGCACCGGCTTCAGAATGGGGTGAGTATTTGCTAATGGCGAGGATGATCCCTCCTTCCCAGGTATCGCCTGCCGTTACGCACAACAAGGTTAAAAATGGATGCCTGTTCAGGTCAAGGCTATTCTGTTGTTAAGACACAAAGAACAGGCTTAGTATCATTCACCAGGGTTAGAGTTACATCATTTTTTGACAATAGCGATGAATAATATCATTGTTAATATAATTGTAGCATTGTTCTCATGACATATTATCATTGTTGTGATTAGTTGCTACAGTACTCATAATAAGTGCTCACTAATATTATCAAAAAATTGGATGGACAAGGACATAAATGTTTTCCCCCTGCAAAACTACAGCCATAAAAGTCCCTTTGAAGATCACTTCACTTAAATATTGTTTTAATTTATGGTCTCAGAATCTCACAGTGATGTCTGAGTCATTTTTCAGAGTCAAATTTTTTATTTTATTTTTTATTTTTAGTAGAAAAGATGATGCATTTGAATTTTTCTTAAATTTGTCATTGCTTTGAGCGCTGCACCTCCATTTTATTAACATGGCAGCAGAGATCTCACAGCCTGAGAGTAGATCATTAAATAAAAACTCACATAAACCGCTTCTCCCAGACATTAAAGTCTGAGCTCGATTTGCTAAACCTCCGGATGACAAATTTCCACTATCCACATATACCACTAAAAGCCAACAATCTGGCCATCTCTGTTTGACTGCCGAATGTCAACGGTCAAATCATAAAAACAGTATGTTCAAATAATCTTTGCCTGCCTTGAATCTTGACTTTCCTTTGGAGAAAAAAAAGTGATATTCACACTAAAGCAAACAATAAAAAATTAATTTCACCTATTAATCCAACATGTTTGCAAATCATTCCAGCCAGGCAAAAAAGGAGTATCATGCAACATGCACATAAACTTTATTTTTGCTGTAGGTTGTTTATATTTAGAAACCAGTCAGGGTTTTTTCAGTGTAAACCAGTCTTTTATTTTCTTTTTTTCCATTCAATTTTAGAAACAAGCTTGGATACAGTGCACGATTTAAGATGTCTTTAGTTGATTTACTCTCTAATTTCTTCTCAACCTCTGAGATCACAAATGGAGATTCCTAAATTAGTCCAGAAACTGGGAAGCTCCTTGCTTTCTCAAAATTATGATAGTCATTGAGAAAGCAGGTTAAACCAAAGATAGAGGGCCAACCTTAAATATAAAGCAGCAGGAGATGGAAGAGTTGGCTTTCAAAGGGAGATATATGGCCAGTACAAGACCAGGATCAGTTGCTTTGGGAACTTAAAACCTCGGATGACAGTGAGAGCCATTTATAATATTAAGATGAATAGTCTCATCCTGGCACCAGCCAGTGTGGTTGGGAGTTTGTCTCGTTTGATGCAAATGAACCAGATCACTGTGTGTTTAGAGACTATTTAAAGAGAACATACTGATAAAAAAGGAGGGGAAAAAAACTCTATGGTGCACTTTACATCAGACAAACATCAGAACAAAGGAAAAAAGAAAGAAGGCTGGTCTTTTCTCTTTTTTTTCCTGGTTCTTGGTAGTTATCGACCTTGTTGATTTTAGTTTACAGGCCTAATCTTTTACCATTGAAGAGGTATGACAGTGTCTGCCTCACCTCATTTCGGGAGTATCTCACTGTGGCAGGTAAAACCTCCCAAATCAATAGCACATATGGTCCACATTACAGTGGGAAAAGCCTCCAGAAAACCTTTTTCTCTGAGAGTGGCTCACATTGATGACAGACATGTTCTGATTCCACATATGTTGAAATGTAGAAAGCGTTACATGGCCTCTTTGATACAGGATGATTTATAGGGCCTTGACACCAGTTGCAAATGTCTTTGGCGAGGGCACAACGAGGCCTACAGTGCAAGTGGATAGTGTCGATCAAATCACGTTCAGGGCCACAACAAAATGGATTTGTGTTTCCACTCTGAGGTTTTTTGACCCATTGCTTTTTATGCGCCTTGTTGGGTCATTTTCGTCAAATGCCAAGTTGCTTCTTTTTCTTACTCTGACCGAAAAAAGAAAGAAAAAGAAAGGTTGTGTACACTACATCCTTATGGATATTCAGTGCCTTCACACTGACAATGCCATCTGGAGGAAATAAGGAATTTTAATCGAACTTCTCTCAGTATTCTTGTTGTGCGCAGATTTCATGCTCCAATTAGACAGGGGTACAGCCAGATACAGGCAGGGAAAAAAACAGCAGACAAAGCTCGATGAAATCTGCCCAGTATGCATCAAGGACTCTGCCAAAGTGTTCTGCATTACAAAATGAGGTTGGCTAGGGTCACTGTCTTGCGAGGTATAATTATATCGTAAAACTAAGCCTCTCGCTTCGACATAATGGTAGATAAACAGAGTCTGATTTGTGACACTTCTCAAGTTCAAATCCAGGCTGATGCAGCTAACTCAATTAGCAAATGGGGGATCATGCAGCCCCTTAATAGGGATTGGTGGGGATGAGCGAACTTGTTCCTAAAAATTAATTACCTATCACATTTCTTGTGGTCATCAAAGTACTCGGGGCTAATGGCATAGCTAAATCCATATTCAGTGGAGCGCTCATGTTCCATTAGAAATGTCAGTCATTTGCTTGACAGAGTAGTGCCGTAATGTTTGCTGTTGACTCGCGCCCTTCAAAAAGGCCCTAGCATGCAAATTAGGTCTTTAGCTACGTCTCAAGGATGAAGTAATTTAGTTTAGAAGGCATGTATAAATATTTGAGCACAAACTCTTGGTCACTTAGAACACTTCCAAACAAAGATGGGTACAAGAGAGCAATTAATAATGTAGTTGGACCTGACAAGCCACCAACCCACAGAGGGGCATAAGTGACAGCATGCAAGCAGGGGTTTAATGTCATTTTGCATCTCCATTACGACATGCTTCATCAAATAATACCTCAAACTTGTGCAACGGCAATCACCATATGCTATTTTAAATCAGTTATGATTTGTGTGCCACACCCACTGCATGCTGGGCAATAAGTGCATGATGAGAGTTTTATGCGTTTAAAGAGGTTGAATGTATAGTGCTTGTTTATGCATCTTTAATGAAAAACAATCCAATATCCACTGAATGATTGTATTACCTGGGAGTTGTTAACTTTTTTTTCTTTGAGATCAGTTTAGAAAGTGTCATAACATACACAACAAATGTTATTTTATGTCTGGAGAGATAAAATGTTTGCCCGTGGCAATGCAAGACTGCTTTAAGACTGTTTTAAGTCCCCTGAACGGTCAGTGGTCTCAGCACTCTGTGAAATATTGGATATAAATGTATAGTATAAATAACCCACTGCTGATACAGTTTCTGTCTATTCTCCCAATTTAATGTTTTGTCATTTCGTTTGTACATGGGATTAAACCATATGTGCTGGATGAAACTAGGCAAAGCTTTAAAGGTGAGTAATGTATGATATATTTGTACTATCTATCTATCTATCTATCTATCTATCTATCTATCTATCTATCTATCTATCTATCTATCTATCTATCTATCTATCTATCTATCTATCTATCTATCTATCTATCTATCTATCTATCTATCTATCTATCTATCTTAAATGGAATTGACTCAATGCTAAATAATGAAAATATAAATTTGGCATATTAAAGCTACTTTTATTTACAGGTGTTGTAAGCCTTTTGAGGGAACAGTGTGCTTTGTTCCCACCCCAGACAAATGCAGAGATTATTTTATTAGACTTTTATAACCAACTCTTTGGTCTAAGTGCAGCTACATTCTGAGCATGTAATTAACTTTTGTTAAAAAAAATCATAATTAATGACCATATTTTTTCTTCCCCAAAGTGTAATTGGCAAATTATTTTACCTTGCTATATTAACCTCAAGTTGATTAAATAAATCTTAAAGATTGATGTCATGTGCAGCTATTAAACTATTCCTAAACTTCAACCCAAGATAAATTATTTCAGATTTTGCAGTCTTGACGGTGCCTTTTCTTTGACATCTCGAGTTGTGACATTAATATAAATTAAATTTGATTTCTCCGAGTGGATTTTATTTGCAACATTTTTTTTCCAAAATATTTTATGATGCAAAATGTGTTTTTTATGACTATGAAACATCTTACAGATATAAAATAATGTCATCAGCATACAAATCACCCTTTACATTTACTATCACATTTACCCTTATTTTAACTACAACTAAGGGCTCAATTGCAAGCTTAAAAAGCAAGGGACAAAGTCGGTGACCTTGTTAGGTTACTCTATGCATAGTGAACAAGGGTGAAATTAAGTTACTAGTTATTATTTATGCCACAGGATTAATATATAATACTTAAATCCACTGATTCAGTATGGTCAAATGCTGTAGCTGCATAAAGCAGCTGATGTTTTCATTGCCTTGTGGAAAAAAGATAAAATGTTTTCTGGTATTATCTAATGACAGCCTTCTTTACATAAAACCAGTCTGTTCAATATTAAATAGATTAGGCAAAGTCTATATCATGAGATTTGTGAGTATTTTCACAAAAATTTTTTACTATGGGGTTAGTCTGACTGTACATGTACCTTATTTCCCTAATTATATATAATAACAGAAAGTACTTTAAAGGTTAGATGACTTGAAAGAATGTAACCACACTATACAATGTTTAATTTAGTAAATATATTATTTAGTGTGACAGAGTCGGAAGCAGCATCACTAATTTCAATACCATGCTTCAGTACTTGCAGTAAAATTATTATGGTTATTACATTGCAACTGCTCTTTAAGGCACAACTCAAGCCTGAAGAGATGAAGACAACTTTACCACGGGTCACGCGCAACTGGTCTCTGGCTGTGGGCGCAGTACACAGGTATGGTATGGCAGGCGTGTGATAGAAACATGAGCCTGAACCGTAAACGTGGCATGAAGGCTGGGGAATGTGAGTCCAGGCGCTGGGCTGAGCTGGATTGAGTTTTCAGTCAGAGGGTGTACTCATAAGTCCTCTTAGACTCTAGTTGATGGAATAAAAATCATGATAAATAGCAGTTAAATACAATAATAATAATAATAATACATTTGATGTAGAGAGCACTAAAGATACTGAAAGAGGCTTTGTATAAATTAAAACAATTAAAAAACAAAACTTGTCTATGTGGAAGCACATTATTTTCCTTTTCTTCCTCTTGATCTCAGAGGCTAACTGGTTTCTGAATACATAATGTGCAGTGCCATGAGTAATTTTTAATAGCTTATATATATTTTAAAGAATTAAACCTACTTGGTGTATTTTGAGGACAGCTTTGGTTCTAAAAAAAACAAAACAAAAAGCCTTTCCTTTACCTTACTATTCTTATATTATATATATTTGACAGATACAAGTTTTTAACACTTTCTTAATCAATATACTGAATTGCAGTCCTTCAACTGTAGGTAAAACAAATATTCATATACTGTAATTTGTGCACCCTTGTTTCTGTGCCAAATTGAATTTGAAATCATTTAAACACAGTTGGCTAAGGTCTTGAAATATACCTATAACTTATCTGTTCATTTAATGAACAAATTAGTGATTTCTTTGTATTGTAAATCTTTTTCAAAAATGTGTAGAACAAAAGGCAGAAAAGGTGAATTTAGCTCCTTCAACTTATAACTCAAAAGTTTTCTCTTAGACCCCTAAAATCAACTGTTCTTTCAGACCTGAAAACTTTAGCAAACATCAGAATGTGTGCCAATATCAAACAAGTGAAGAGGAAAACCTCAAAGCCTGGAGCTGTGAACACAATGCAGTCTTCACACTGGCAGGTTGTTTGTTTACACGTGGCCTGAGATAATTAGCCCAGAAGTAATGACTGCTCTCTGATGACAGCCACTGAAACCTGAACCCCCGGTGTGACATGCTCTCCCTGTCACTCTCCCCTGCCCAACAACTGCAGTGTAGTTATTTTTTGCTCCAGCTGCTAGCGGGGCTAGCCTGGCGCCAGCTCCTGGGACCTGGTGAGCTAGGGGGGCTGACAGGGCCAATGCTGCCATTCGCCCCTTAACCTCCCACAACCTGTCGATGCCAAACGGCACCCTGGAACCCAATACTGTAAACACTGTGCAGACCTGTCATGGTGTCCCTCAATGACAGAAAAGAGGGACAGAAATATCTGAGCTTTGTGCTGATTCCTCTCCAGCCCTTTTTCCAGGGAATAAAAGCAGTGAGTTTGAACTAAATTCAAAATCGGTTGATTTTGCCACGTTGGAAATAGTTACTGTAGAGGGTGATATTTGAGACTAGCATCAGTCCTAGAACAACATTTCATAAATTTTGGACCCATTATGATTTTGGTCACTATTAAATGGGCATACACATTCTTCCTGTCTATCAGAAACTCATTTCTGTTGTTAATGCAAGGCAGATGTAGCTATAGCCAGAATCCAGTTAGCTTAGCTTAGCAGTGGAAGACTGGAAACATGGGGAACCAGCTAGGCCGGCTCATCCAGTGGTGACCAAACCAACTACCAGCACCTCTAAAACTCACTATTTAATATATTATTCTTCTTGTAATTTCAGTGCTCTAAGCTGTTGCTTGTAAACCATTGGAGACTCTACAAAGTTACTGCTCATAGTGGACAAACAGTCCAACACAAAACCCTTTATAACACCATTGTTTGAAATGCAGTTGTCGAGTTAGTAATTCAGAGTTACCTGAATTTGATGTGTAAAATCAGTGGAGTGGGCCTTTAAATGACTACAAAGATCGAAGTGCTCAATGAATGTTGTTTCTATTATGTTGGCAGTGTCCAACTATGTTGAAGGCTGATAAGTCAGCAACCAACCAGACTCACATGAAGGTGAATATACTGTAGCTTTTACTTTATGGTCAGCCAGTACACGTGCAATCCACATCTCTCAACAGCAGAAAAGCATTGCCTATGACCATGGAACCTCACAAAAAATCATACTCCCCCATACTGATGAAATATGGTGGATATGATCTTAAGTCTTGTATATCTGCAGGGATCTTAGGTGTGACTTTGTAGCTCATTTTGACGTCAGCCCCTTGGGATACCTTGGACTTATGACCATATGACACCCATACAATGACACAGCATATATGAAAAGACCTCTCAGTGGTACTCAAATCTATCACGATCCAGAGGGCAGCGACCGCCCACAGGGACACAGCTTAATGAAAAGCCACGAGGCTTGATCTTCCTCAAATCTAAAGCAAACAGGCACAACATGGCAGCCGTGCCAACCGAGCGCACTACAGCTTTAGAGGGAAAACAATGACTTTCCCTAAACAGCTATCAAAGCTTTGCTGCCCGCCAAGTGCAAAGGCCTCACAATCCGCTGGACATGTAGAGGGTGAGGAACCTGGCCAGGTCCCTGAGTCAACAAGTGAGGGACACATTTTAAGATCCTGCAAGGTCCTTTTCAAGACCTTTAACTCCTCTCAGTGAGGCTTCTCAACAAATTTGAAACTTAGGTTGAAACTTGCACCATAGTCTAAATTTAGAAGCTATTTTGTGAGGAGTTTAGATGACTCAAACTACAAGGAATGGCATTGCTCAAGCAGCGAAAAGACAGCATGCCACAGACATACGTCTTTCTTTTGAAGATGATCCTACGTCTCTGGTTGTCAGTTGTTTTTTGGTTCACTGAAAATATGCTCTTCAAAGAGCGTAAGGAGGAGGGCACAGCTACAAACATTTATTTGAATCATGTTTCTGGTGCTGAAGCGAGAAACTGTACGTACTGCAGGTGTATTTCAGGATTGTTTATTGGGCTTGTCATAGTGTTGTGCATTTTAAGACATGGAAGCTGTGATCTACTTTCACACTGTTCATATCTCATTTTTGGTAGGAAAATAAATGGAACCGATTTTATACACTTGATAGAATTTTTTTTTGTTTTCAGCAAAGATTTATTCCAATCTGTGCACCAGATGGAGATTTTACAGTGACATCTTATTTCTAGCTGTGTTCTTTTAGGTGCATGGTTACTGTCTTTAAAATGTCTCATTGATTTATTATTAAATGTTCGGTCATGTGAATGGCATCAGAGGTCTAAATATATAACTTATTTGTAGCTACAAAATGACAATGAGCAATTCATCCCCACTGATTTATTTGGTATAAATCTCATGAGCTTGATCACTCTAAGTCATAATGTACAGTAGAAACTGCCATCAGGCAGGGATGTCGAACACGTATCTTTTTCCCTCTCAAAGGTTTAGAGGTTACATCCTTGCTCCTGAAAGGCAGACACTAACATTTAAAAGGCCTGAAGGACTGAGGGGTTGCAACTTGTGACCTCCAAATGGTATTCATTCCTTGTCGGTCTTGTTTGTGAAACATTTCTGTTGACACCCTGCAATGCGGCGTTGATGAGTTAATCTAGCAGCTGAGTGTGTCCTTTAACTACACCCAACCCCCCGTAGATTTTCAGAAGAAAAACACCCCTTATCTCCACGGGAGAGGGAGAAAATAGGGCCCCCGGTGGCCATAAATTCACAGGATAGCAGCGTAAGAACGACAAAACGTGGCCTCCTTTGTGTACGGAATGCTCTATCACAAATGTTTGTGCCCGCATCTCATTGGGCAGTTGAGACCGCCTCTCGTCTCTATCAGGTATCCAGTTTAACTGAGGACTTTGGGAGTGTGGAGTATTTTGTATGTTGTGTTGTGGGGGGGAGGCTATAAAAGGAGAACGCAATCCTTTGGTTGAGCAAGACCGCATGAACAAGTAAAGGGCATCGCAAAATTGTCACACTTAAATCTTACAGTAATCGTGTTAAGACAAGGTTTTTATGAATTCGTAACTGGTATTACCCCGTGTCAATCGTCACCAAAACTCTTGAAACTTGTCGCGCAATCTGCACGTTTCAGTGGACTTCATAGGATTGGGCAGCATTACTGGTGGATATGACTTTAACCACTCTGGATGGGGTCCAGGGTAGCCTGAGATCAGGATAACAAAAATAGGCTTAGAGTATGTTCAGCCTGAGTATGAAATCCACACTAAGGCTCGCTGCCTTATTGTATGTGTGAGACGCTCTGCGGATATCGCTTACTTCTCAGAAGAATCTTGTAATCTGTGCTTATTAGACAGCCTTAATAAGGACATCTGACAGCTGAGGCAAGTTCTTCCCGAAACATACTGATGTAGGTTTTAACATAGTGCTGAGGTGGCTGCTTTGTCAAAGTAGACTGCATTATTTGAAGTGTTTCCATTGGCAGAAGTGCTGTTTCCAGAGAACTATAAGCATGTGAAAGCATAATAGCACAATACAAGAAAACTCTACATGTCTCAATTTAGAAAACTCTAACAACACAGCAAGTCTTGAGCCTAGAGACAGAAATGTGTTACATCTCTTGTCTTGTTGGTTTGGGCAGTGGGGTTTAAGTTGCTTCTATGTTTACATAAGAAAGTCAGATAAAACACTGTCAGAGCTGCATGAGAAAATATGAAAGATATGGTAAATGTTTGGATCAACGGCTGCATGCAACACAGTTTTTCACTGTGGGAAAATCAGCTCATCCTCAGCAGGGGTCCTGTTCAGGAGGGAGGGGGAGTTTGCATGCAAGTTAGATCAGAAGGTGGTAATGACCAGTGTATTCCTTCACACTGACAGCTTCTCTGACATCTTGGAATTTATCTCTTGCAGCACATTTTCACAGGCTTAAGAGAGCACCCTAGCTGCCTTACGGGTGTATCTCACTTACTGTATGGGCAGAAACAGCTGTAAGTAGAGACCTGAGTGGGAGAGGAACAGCACATTTGTTTATGCTTTGACACATCAAGCTACACAAATGTGCAGCGTCTTCTAAAGGTACTCCGTTAATGCCACTATTTTTCTTTACAGGGATATTGATTTGTTTATGTCATGCCACTGTTGCAGTAAACTCCTGAAGCCTGCGGGGTTTCTTACTGACAGTTTGACACCTTCGAGGCAAAGGTGAACGGCAAGTGTGGCGCTATCAACAGCCTTAGCTTATTAGCCTGCTGCTATGACACCAGATCCTGAAGGCTTATTATGAAGGATGAGTAATTTGAGCCAGAATAAATCAATCCACTCATGTCTTATGAAACTCTGTCAAATCAGCATGATGTCTTAAAATGCAAATTATGTGCTCCATGCAGGAAATGTGGAATAAATAGATACGTAGGAGAGACAACTAGCAGGAGGAGGTAGATTGATGGTAATGAAATTCACAGTAGATTTTATGATGGTGGATGGATCAGTACACTTAAATTTCAAGTCCACATTCGATACACAACCTAAATGAAACGTTTTAATTTTAGTAAAATGTGTGCTTAATTCTCTATGACCAAAGCTTCAACTGAAACTTGCTGAATAGCTCAAAAGGAATTTCTTCATGATAAATATGTGATATTATCACATACTCTTAAAGCAGTGGAGACATGTAGCTTAACATTATGTAACTCCACAGCATTTAAGAATATCTCAGAATTTGTGCTTCTTTTTTTCCTCCAAATTTTAAACCTGGTTCACTTGTAAAATACAGAGCTCACAATTGGACTGGTTCAATTTATACATACTTTTAAAGATCAAACTAAAACTGACAAAAATAATTGGGGGAAAAAATGCATGCATTTTATAATGGGGGTTACATGGTGGTTTTAATGCTTCATGGTGAGTACAGCCTGGTGTTCAGAGCATTCTTCTTTGCAACTGTACTGTCACCGCTCATAATTCATGGCTCAGTGAAGGTTTTGAAACACTTTTAACATGTTAACATTTATTATTTTGCAGTAATAGTGCATGTTCTGTGGCACACACAGACACACTTATCAATCTTCGTTGTACTTCAGGTGCCCCAAGAATAATGGCCACGAGCCAAAAAGTAAAGACCATTTATTTCTGCTGCAGCCCAGTTGTTCTTGTCTTTAAAATACAGACACTCAAGCCACAACTTGAGCCCATTTGTTATCTGTTGCCTCGGCACAAGTTATTTAGCCTGTCAGCAGAATGATAAACTTTCCCCTGCCATGGGTGTCACTTCGACAGCTAGCTCTCACATTAGCCAATAAACCTATAAGGTCGACAGGAATGAAGAGTTTCAGCCCCAAAATAAGACATCAACCACTTTGAAAAGTGACAGCTGCTTGCACACAATGATCAATAACACAAAATGAAAACACATGAAAGCACTTTTTCAAAACTACATGGTAACCTACATCCTAGTTTTGATTAAATGTTAGCAGTTATATAGTCTGAATCATCCATAATTTAAAAAAGAACAGTAAAGTATTTGTAACACAGATGTAATGAACAGATTCTTGGAGTAGACATCTTCAAATATTTGTTTGGATTGCTGCTGAAATGCTGTGAGCTGTATTGAGGTTCTGGGTATTGTACAAAGAAAAGACTTTGTGTGCCTGGTACTGCCATTAATCACAGTTAACTTGACATTATAGGACTTCTTTATTGGAGGTTAGAGTTGGACGTGGGGTTGGGACAAGGTCAAGGCGAGGTTCATTTCTGTGAATTTGTTGCAGCTCTTCCAAACCTTTTCTGAAATCCCTTCTATTAAAACAAACTGTTCACTAACTTTCCCAAAATATGTGTCCTCCTACAGCTGCTGCTGAAGCTATGAACTGCCTGAAAACAAAAGGTAGATGTTTGACCTTTCTTTGTCTATTCTATTGAATTCAAAAGTATGTGGTTAAGATTATTACAAGTTGCTTAAGCATCTATTAAAGGTCTTTTCAATATGTTCATGTCTAAAAGGGAGTAATTAAGATGTCTGTAAACTTCAATGAAAGTAAACGACTTTGTAATTTGACTTGGACCAATTAGGACATTATTCTCACTCTACTGTACCAGTGGTTGTCTCACTTTATTTGAAAGCATATTTAGAAATCATATTTAGGAACAACCTGCATGTAATGTCTGTAAGCAATACAATTAAAAATGAATAATAGTTGTTAAGCAAACTTGTCTTTGCTCTTATGCATGTAGCCTTTGTTCCAAAATCCCAAATCACATGACTGCGGCCATCAAAATTCCCTTATCTCCACGTGAGAGGGAGAAAATAGGGCCCCCCATAAAACCATAATGGGATATTTTGACAGCGGCCAATTGCTTGGAATCCCCTCTTTTTCATTGACCTGCCTTGATGAGGTGTTTTTTGGGAACCAAGCTCCATGTTATTAGCCCCAGGGAGTAAGTGGTGCGTTATTCTTCATGCTAGCTGAGTGTGGAAATTGCCACCTCTGATTGATTAGTTTCCTGTCACCAAGAGGTTATGAATGAACTGCCCTTTCTTCGTGCTGCTCGGGAGATCCTCACGTGCAAGAGAGACTTAAGACTCTGGCTGACAACTCTGGACATGCTCTCTATGATTTCTCACAGTGGGAATTTGTTAGAAAGAAACTGGTTAAATAATAGCAAGTGCACGTAACTATCCTAAGGACAAAATATTACCTCGTGAGATAACCTGGCTTGTACAGTAAAGAAGCCTCTTCTTGTCAAAAATGTGCACCTTTTTGTATGAAAAGCAATATCTGTCAGTATCTGCCATTTTTTTTTTGTTTGTTTAATATTTAAACAGTTAAAGTACTATATTTTATGGTATAAATTAACCAAAATGTGCAAAGTGTCATTGTTAGAGACAGTAATATTGATAAATCTTCTACATCATCAACTTTTGATACAATATAATATATAATTGAGGGAAACAATGGTTAGTGTTAGATGTCTTTTTATGTCATTTTATGTGAACATATTCAATTTTGTTTTTCCTCTTCAAAAATGTGTAAACTGGCAATTGCAACATGTAATCATTATACTAGAAAAGCCATTTATTTGTTTGTACTTGTGATCATTATACTAGAAAAGCAAGCATTTAATTATTTGTACATGTAGTCATTATTTTGAAAATGTGCTGCATAATTTTGAAAAACCAAGTCAGCATTTAGTGTAACTATACAAGATGCGGTGCGAAAAAGTTGCATAAAGTTTAAAGAAAAGATCGTTCAGCTGTTACTTTCTTTTGGAAATGTACAGAATGCCCCTCAGTGTTCCTTTAGGCACGTTGAATAAAAGTGTCTATCAGAGGGCTAAGACTCTGAGGAATAGTTAAACTTAAACATGTGGAAAAGACTTGGACTGTGCTGTCTTTACTTGGCAAGATGTCACAGTCCTGCTCTGTACATTTGTCGTGACCCCAATTCTGGCTGCTGCTCTCCTTTCCATGCATCCTCTGTTGCAGCAGCTCTCCCCAGCGGGCAGCCGGGCAGGGACAGGCACCAAGCTGAGGTCTGACCCCTGCTGACAGAAATGAGGTTTGTATTTAAGACCTGTTGCTAGGGTATTGCATTTAACGTTAGCGTCTGGTCTAACTCCAGCCAGTTAGATACAGTTTGCCTGATCTGGCATGAAGTGTTAAATTGGTTATAGCTGTAAAAAATGTTGCTATGAGGTGAGAGATTTGAAAAAAAAAAAAAAAAAAAAAATCCCTGCTGGAGCTGTGGCAAGTACTACAGTGTGAGCAAGTGTGCAACTGTGTGTGCAGGCTTAGTTTGTCACCTTGTGTGCATGAGTATCCAAGCTTATTTGTTTGTGTGTCCATACAGTAATTTATGTTTGCATGCAAGTATACAGCTGTGAGAGTATGTATTTGCATTTGTTTGCATACAAGTATGTATGTGTTGTTTTCTAAGCCTGTTGTCATGGTGTCAAACAGCAAGAGAAGTCTTTGCTGACTGACCAGCCACCTGCTGGAGAAAGAAGTCCCACAGAGAGACAGAGAGAAGGGGAGGAAACAAGGGGTAGATGAAAAGAAAGAACATCCACAAGCTGAGAAAGGCATCTTTTTGTGCAGTGTTTTTGATTTTACAATGTCACTGTCACACCCAGACAGTGGGCAGGTCTAAAGTGATAAACATGAAATTGGATCACCACCTCTATGCGCAGGCCGCTATGTGAAGAGCATGCCAAATGTCAAATATTATTTGGCTTTTTATGCCTCCACACCTCTGCCAAAGACAGCATGCATGGTCATTATGAGTTATTTAGAGCTCAGGCTACTACTCACCTAAATTATGATTTACAGATGTTTTGGAATATATGTTAATTTTTCTGATTCACTTCCGCTAAAGTTGCTACCACTCATGTTTATTATCTCAACTTGTCTAAATATAGTATTAAAACTCATTAAAACATGTTTTAATTATTACTGCCATACACTATAATAACAATGAAATACAGTAGCTGCAGTTTGGAAGTACCATTGGTCCTAGGTGTACAGGAAGCATACACAAATCAAATCACACTCTGTTGCTTCTTCTGCAAATGTGCTACAAAATATTTATTTAAACCATAAAAAGGCAAGTTGTTCTCACCACAACACAGTCTGTGTGTGTGTGTCTTTGAGGTTTAACAAATGCATTTCCTTCCTCATAAAACATTTTTACTTTTATATACTTGTTTACTAAGTTGCAGTCATCTTCTTCACTGCTCTTGTTGACTACAATTTCAGCTTAAGGTTTTTTTCAACTTTAACACCACATAGTAATGTGAAGTTCTTCAATGCAATTTAAAGGATCTCAGATTTTTTGCAAGCCTTCAGTGGGAAATGAGGCACTACATTGTGGCAGTAATCATGCCACACTGTTTCCACTGAGCTGCAAGATTTACACACATTACACATACTGTAACTTGGCTAACAAGTTTGGATGAATCATAACACGCTAATGAAATTGTTTTGTTTCTGTCAATACGATGGACAGAAGTTGAATATTTACTCTCTTCATAGCTCTGTTTCGGTCTCCAACAATTCCTGACACAAATGTTTCCTTTAGTTTTTTAAGGAGTTCAACTTTCCTCACCAGCAACTTTGTCTTCTATGAGCTTACGTTTATATAACATGCACAATTAGTCTCAGCAGGCAGGGACAAGAAAAATTAAACTATCATATCTTACTGCAGATATGGACGTCATTTGATTCTTTGATAATAACTAAAATATTGATTAGTGTAGTGAAAAATCATGTTTGATCCCCTACTTTCATTAACTGTTCTTCATTGTTTACCACAAACCATCTCTAACACCACAACTGCCATACAAATAAGAATATTCTGAAAAGCAACCTCAAATCATCAAAAGAATATTTAAAATGTATTAATTCATGAGTAAGATTTAGGTCAATATTTGCATCAGTTCCGCTGCAGGGGCAATATTTCTGTTTCGCACATGTGCACCTGAAAGAATGAAAGTATCTCACACACGTCTTTACAAATAGACATGAGAAGTAGTTGAAGAGTGATTTGTCCTTTCAAGCCATGCCAGTGTATGCACTATTAAATACATGTCCTTTTGATCCATCTCAAGCTATGACATGAATTACAACCATGTAGACTACATCTACACAATAAGCTTAGCACAAAGCTCAGTGGTATTTCAACATGTACCACCACTATGTTGTACTGCATGGTGGAATCAATTAAACAGTCATAATATGAATATTTCTATGATTACAATACAGCGTTATTTAATATCATCAGCTGTAAGATACTAATTTTTTCATTAGTTTCATAAGTGCTATGAAGCTTGTTTAACTGACAGTATGACCTATACATTTTGTTTAACTTGGCCATTAAATTGATTCTAGTAGCCTGAAAACTTTCAGCAGCAGTGGCAAACACCTATTAAGGTGAAATGTGTCAGCCAATTTCATCAGTGTACAGTAAAGGCTTTTAACGTTGATATTTTTTATTGCACTCTCGTGCTCTCAGCTCTCAAGAACACCTGTTGATTCAGACATTTGCTATTTAACAAGTCACACTCCCATATTTTCACTCTCGGAGATTTCTCTGGACAGATCTTCTCATCATATTTGTATAAAATACTAACAACATGTCAAAACACACCATTGAAGCTGCTGTATATGGGGCAAAAGTGTTACGGCTAATTTTGTAACAGCCGAGTCAAGTTATGGTTTGATCCCATGCCATCTGGCGACAGCTTTCAACAGAGGTTGGCGTAAGTCCACAACCTTACTTCCATCGCTCCGGTAATGCTCAGTGTCTATTTATACAGTGCGAGCAAATGGTCATAGCAGGTTTTGTGGCATAGCATTAACAAGCAGAGATATCTGAACAAAGGAACCGATGGATATGAAGTGTTATGTGGTGAGGGGAAAGGCAGCTTAGGGGGATGTTTGAGATGACTTCCTCATTGTTGAAAAGCATTCACTTCCTCACATTGGAGCTGGGGATGGTTTTCAAAGGTGGGGTTGATCATGTTTTTCATGTACACCAGACACTGGGCACAACTGGGGCAGTCTAAGAGAGTCAGCATACCCCAACCCCCCCTTTACTAGACTTAACCCCCATTGTTGGCCCTCCTGGGGCTTGAACACAAGCTGGACCACCTTCGGTCTTCGTCACGCATTGTTCACCGCTGTATTGCGACAGACCCCATTTTACCACGGCTGCACTGGGACATCTGGTGTTACAGCGGCTGCCACCTGTTTCTGAGGAGGGATCGTTCACAAAACTGGGATCCATGATATTCCCATTTGTCGGCTGCATTAGTTGCAGCGCGTCATGTGATGTGACAGACTAAGCTCTGTACTCAGTATTATCTCAAATTTCCCATTAAAGATGAACACAAAGAGTTAGCAAAGGGGGAGAGGAGTGATTCGTTTTTTCCATTTCATACAATGTGTGACATACTATAACCTTACTACATTACATTATTAGCCCTTACCAATTATTAGTTAGGAATGCTGCAAATGTGAGGTCTAGTCTTACCAAATAACTTTAACTTGAGACAAAACCTGAACATTTGATAAACTATGTTAATCCTGAATTAGAACTGTATGAAGTATGATAGCTTAAGCGGAAATATTTACTACTATTTCTTTATTTACAAGCAGTTCAAGGGTCAGGATCAGACAAAGCCGCACCATAAAACTGGCAGAGATTCACTGTCTTGCTCAAGGACACCTGCTGTCATGGAGCTTTGAACTTGAACAGTCTGTTTCAAAGACAGTCTGCTGACTTGTTACACCACCCTGCTGCCTTTTAAAAGCAGTCTGGATAAAATCTTAATAAAAAGCACCACAATTTTCACCTTTTACCTTGACTGTTAATCATTTTATAGCGAATGAAAGATAGTCTTCGCTCCAACAATTCAGCCAATAATTAATGTGAACTTAAAATACTTTCATGTAGTCCGCTGAGAGCTCACCATTTCTGAGATAAGGAAATAAATTGAAACTGCTTCGTCCATTTGGCAGGAAAAATGTATAAATTCATAAAGTACTTCACTAAGAGGTATTACAAACAGTCAGCGACTGTTCAAGAGCACTAAAGACAATTTATAGATCAAACCTACTGTGCGTTATTAATAGACTTAAAAATACAAAGATTATATATAGAGCACTTAGCAAAAGTCGTGGCCATTTGCCCATCGATCTGTGTCCAGATGTGCTCCTTGAGAACAGCCGCAGTGCTAATAAGGTGCCAAAAGAAACAGGAGGACAGCACATGAACAAAATGCTGGATCCCAAGAAAGGAAGGAAAGAAAGACAGAGATGGAAGAGGGTTGAGACTTGGGCGACATTCACATTGGCTCACGAAAAGCAAAACAGCGAGAGGATGCCTCTGTGTCACAACTTTGTAATGCTGGAAACAGTCCCAAAGTCGTTTTCATTTATCAATTTAAAGTCCAAAAATAAACCAAAGAAAACATTACTCATATTTGGATATTAATGATAAACCCAGGTATCCTCCTTTAAAGGACGTGCTCATTTTTTGTTATTTTTATTGTAGGTTTTCATATAATTCTGTGGCTTTCCAGTAGTGTTACATTTGTATTCAAATCTAAAACTTGAATTTTGGTTAAAGTGTGTATCTTTTAGAGTCAAAATGCCATTTTCCCAAGTCCATATGACCTGACATAGGTTTCTGCATGATGATGTTGCTACATATAAACCAATAAAAATCTCCTAGCCAGGCCACAGAGACGGACTGAGTACTCACTGTTGCTGCTGCTCAAAGTTTAAAAAATAAACTCTGAGCTCTCCTCCTGCCAGTAAACGGCTCCGGATCAGAGCAGAATCCGGTGTGACCCGTGTGTTATTCATCCCGAAGCTCCAGCTCTGCTCCCGGCTCTCTCCTCAAAACGCAGATGCAGTCGACCTTTCAATTCAGACTTATTTGTCTTTGTTGATCTTGTTATTGGGTGCTTAGCATGCAAACACACTGATTTTCAGCATATTGCTTTTTTTTTGTTTTTTTTGCTGATTGTTCTGGTATTTGTTGTTCATGTCAGAATACATATTTGACATTTTACATATTTGACTAAAACTGATAAGCACAAAGAAAGACTTGCAGCATTTAAATAAAAAAAGCCTTGCCTCATTGTTGAAAAATATTACTATTACACCTGTAACAACACCCAACAGTGCACTTCTACATTACTGCAGCAAGATAAGACATTAAAGCACTCAGGACAACAAAAATTATATTTTCAGTGAAGTTGCTCTACTGTAGCAAGAATTTAATAAGACCTGCAAATATTGTGTTTGATCCCCTACTTTCATTTACTGGGTATCTGTGCATGTGTGTGTTCGGTTGTGCTTTGTGTGCATGTGTGTGTGTGAGTTTCTCAGTGCGTGACTGCTCACTGGTAAGAGTGAGTTGGAGGGGAGTTGGGAGGGCAGTAAAGGAAAACACATCCAACTTCCTCTCTGTAAGTAACAGGCACACTCTGAGGTAGAACGATTGAGTGAGTGGGTGTTTCCCATCAGGGGGTAAAAACAACCAAGAGCAAGAGTTTCTTCACACCCGCCTTGTTAATTAGCTTCCCAATGGCGCTCGGAAAGTTTTTGCCTCACCTCACTCAGCAGGGAAGAGGAGGGGAAATGTCTTTCAACTTCACAAGAAGGACTGAACCTTCACAAGAAGGACTGAACCAGTAGGACTGAAGTTATTGCGTGCCAGCTCGACCTACATCGACCTACGATACAGCGTATTTATTAATAATATTTAATATTTTTGTAATTAATGTAAGAGTCTTAGCAGTATTCGTGGATACCTGAAAGGTTTTTTTTGTTGTTTTTTTAATCTAATGGAGCAACTAAATAAAAAATTGAGTTATACCTCATGACAGTTCTGGTAGCACAAAAAAAAATCCTTCAATATCTTGCAAATATAAAACAAATAGTGTTTTTATTTTGCTGGTCAAGGACTTTGATGCTTCATATTAAGCATTACAAATTACTTAATTAGTTTGAATGTTGTTTGATAATGTCTTAGGTAGGAATCCAAAAATAGGTATCAATAAATTAAAGGCAAAACCAAATTAAAGAACAAATGTTTTCATTTCCTACTATTGTAACAAAACTCTGGTTTAGTCCAGTTTTCCTCACTGTCCCCCCTCCTCCACGAGGGCCTTGTGCTTGTCTCTGGAGAATCCCAACATGTTTCTGACTGCTCCTGATCCCCTTCCCATTGACTCTTCTCATTGTTTTTGGCAGAGCAGCTGCTCAGAGATTTAGATATCATCATTCAGGCAGGCAGATAGGACATCAAGACGTTTCCTCCGGGGAGTCTGGAGAGCACGGAGAGGCAGAATGTGAGATGTGTTTGTCGGACACAATTTGATAAAGAGTCTGTGTGTCAGTGACAGTGAAATGCCTCCCAAGTGAATCCTCATGCTGTGCTCGTGGCCTCCCCAGACTCTGGAATACAGTTTGGGAGACTGATAAACTCCCTATGATTATTTTAAATCATGGAGGACGTTGCCTTACTAGTCATTGCAAAAAACTACCAAAAAATCTAATTAAGCATTATCTTGAATAATAGAAAAAACTTGGGTGGTCTGAGGGTGTTAATATAAGTATGTCTAATATTTTTTCATGATTATTTAAAATACTGCATTTATCATTTGTTTGCTGCTATATGTTTTTGTAACTTTTGAATAATGTATAACAATATAAGACAATGAGAAAGATAATCTGTTCATAGGAATCCTCAGCGATGTCATTTTTTAAAGTTGTGTTCACGTGTGTGTGTATGTGTGTGTGTGTGTGTGTGTGTGTGTGTGTGTGTGTGTGTGTGTGTGTGTGTTTGTGTGTAACTGAGCATGTGTGTTTTCACATGCATTATGCTGCAATCAGACGCATGTGTATGAATATTAGTTTGAGGCAATTACGGCAGCCGCAGTGCTCATCTAAAGTTCAATCGAATCAAACAATATAGTCTTTTTTTCATCACTGCAGCTTAATTGGATAATCTGTCCCTTTAAATCAGACAGATCACAATCATTTTTATACCAGTTCCATATTGATCAAAGGCCTGTCTGGAACTTTATTGCATCTCTGCACGTTGCATTTCTTCATTTCATTTCTTTCCGTGACAATGTTTGGCTCAACGTACAGAGAAACAGTTTCATGGAGAGGCTCATCAGATGGGAATCCAAATCAATTTGTCAGGTCATGTTTGACCGACTCATTACTGGTGGTTCGATTAAAAAGCGGAATGGGCTCAGGTGACTGACAAGGCAGCTGAAGCCATTATGCAAAGTTTTGGGATCGCATCCCAGCGTTGGATGGCCAGTCCCGTCCAGGGGCCTCCTAAAGTCATCCATCATGAGGAATTTCATTTTGCTCCTTAATGTGGTCTACGTGTTGTTTTGGAAGCCACAGAAATGATCAGAATTTGGCCAGATTGGACTGTGGACAGAGCGTGCACAGTCATTGTTATCATCAACAATTATTGTCTTTCATTGATTTGGCAGGAAGAGAGTGACTGGCCGTGTTTAAAATGGAGGCGTGTTGCACAGAACAGTGCCAACACTGGGCAAGATCAAATACTCAAGCCTGTTTCCCTTGCCAAGGACGGCAATTAAAGCACATTCCACTCCAGACTCGATCCTGGTTTTAAATGTCTCCAATATTTCCTTTTAAACAATTGTGGAAACAGTTTAGATTATTAACATGTGTGTCCACTCACTCCAGCCCACAGAAGAAATGGATTGCTCAGCTTTGATGAGTGCTCTAATAAATTATCGTATTTGTCAAGAAACACATTCCTTTGAAAACTCGCATTTTGTTTCATTTTTGTTCAAACATACACACACATACACACAAAACTATTTCAAACTCAGGATCACAGTCCAGGCTTCACGAAAAAAAAACCCCAAATATATATCATACTCAACTTTTAACCATGTTAAGGGATTTTTTACTCACCAAGTTTTATGCAATCATACATTGTCTGATCATTGCTCATCCTGACCTGACCATCCGAACTTTATTCACAAGAAAACATTAATACTACACAGTGGTGCTGCATAGACATTGCTGTGAAGGAGCCAACATAGTCCCCTGCCTGAGATTACCTCCTCTGTGAAACATTAACTGAAACTCCCCCCCCATGATTAATTATTGCCCAAATGATTAATCACAGTCGCTGATGGTCATTTACAAAAACAGATCTGTTCATTTCCAATGGGCCATCTCATTGGGCTTGACTGTAATGGCTGCCATGCATGAAGTCTGCCTCTGTCAACACCTTCAAGAAAACTGTGAGCGTGTGTATGATATAGTATCCGAAAGTCAGGGTAACTACACAGTCTGGATGAAAACAGAGACATGAATAATCAGAAACAAAACGTTGGACTTGAATTGACCTGCGTGAAGTGTTAAAATGACTTAACTTCAGTTTGAGATTACAGTGTATAAAGTTTTATTGTTGTGTTATTGTGATTAGATTTTAAGTGAAAATTAATCCATAAATACCATGAGGGAATATATTAGAACATGAATTTTTTCAGATGTTTATTATAAGAGAACTTTTCTTTTTAATGCAAGTTCAGCTTAGGCAAATAAAACAACTACATTTAAGGTTATTTTAATATACTGAAAAACTCACTGGAAATAAAACTTTCACAGTACTGACACAAGCTGGGATCAGAGCCCAGGTTGTCCGGGCTCAAGCTGAATAAAAATATTTCTCACTTTTTCTACGTGAAAAACATTATCTGCCTTAGAAGAAACCACATAAAATGTCATATTTGCTCAAAGATTTCCCAGTTATTTATATCGCTTACTTATCTTACTTGTCTCATTGTCATTTTCAGTGCAATGGCCAGATTTTATATGGGGGGTTTGTTACTTTAAAAAAAGTTTTGACATGTGTTAGTAACATTTTAACTCTTTTGCATCTTTTGACAGTATGTAAACTAATTTTGACAATAATGTTGATGTTATAACGCTGTCGTTTTGAGTTTATAGCTGCTTTTGCATTTCAGCTTTACTTTATTGCTTTAAGAGGCGTTTATTAAGATGACAAATGGACTGTGGTCACAACCAGCTGTAATTATCACCATTACCATGTTTACATTTCTACCAACATTCTGGGCTTCTCCTCAGATCTTCGTCACGGGCCCTTAAGTATTTGATACCCAACATCATGCTGTGTTTATGATACCGCCAAAGCCTTTATTACTGTCTCGGCTATCATAACAGTTGGGGGACTTGCTGGGGGCAGAAAAATGGCAGGCAGGCCTTTTAGATGGGAGCACATATGCATGGTGATAGATGTAATCCCTCTCTCCCCCTCTTGCCCTCTGTTTGCTATCCCCCCGCACAGCCCTTAATAGCGACGGATCCCCCTTCAAGGCTGTGAACCCACGCAGCGCTCCAGTCTGCCTTCATGCTTGTTGACTTCAGAAGGTTCTGATGTCATAATGAAGGGGGCTGGTGCTTTGATATGGCTCCTCAGGAATTTCATGCTCCCTGTGTTTGGAACGCACTAAGACGCTCAGCTGGCAGGTACAGTAGAAATTGGAGTTTTATTGCCCCTGCCCGAGGGGATTACCAGCCACCCCTGAGGCAGGGATGGGGCAGCCGCCATGTCGGCGGCATCAGGCCCCTTTGCTCCCTTGAACCTTCAAGCCACATTTCTCACGCCATCTAATCTGAAAGAACAGCTCAAATCCTGCTAATCTCTTCCAAATACAAAGGGATTCAGGGTGGTATACCATTTACTCCTCCAGCGGCCTGTTCAAATAGCTAATTGATTCATTGTGCCATGGAGCGATCATATATTTTGAATTTAAAAAAACAGTTCAATGTTTGCTCCATTTATTATGCCTTTCAAAAGTTATATTGCTTGTATTATGTCTTAAGGCACAAAATATTATTTTCTGATTATAAAATATGTTCTTTTATGGTAAGACAATATCCTCTGTATAGCAGACATAAAATCAAAGACATGCAAAAGAGCACATTCATGAAAAGGATGTATTTTACTAAATGCAATAGCAGGCCGATTCACAATGGCAGATATAGTATCTCCACTTGCCAGAAACCATTTGCAGGATTTTGAGGCTTTGGAGGAAAACACAGTGAAGCAAGGAGTGGATGAATATGTATTTGTTTTTAGTATGGAGACACATGTTCAGTGTCTGTCTCTCAGCATACATCTTTATTACATCAAACAGGCTGTTCGATGTCAGAACAATAGCAGGAACAAAGCCTAAGTTATTTCCTCCGATACCTTTAATGATGTAATGTATTTTGCCATCAGCTAGCGGGGAGTAGCAATCAGTCGGGATATATGGCATTCCTACATGATTCCTGGAGCAAATCGTCAGTGCACAGCCGCACTTGACAGGGGTACAAATTTATCATTTGCTTTACAATATCCCCCAAATCAGTTCAGAATGCCTTTAAAGGAGGCCGCAGGGAAGCAGCGCAAAGACACGTAAGTCGTCTGTTCACCAGCACGCTCCCTATGGAACATAAATTCTGGGCTTCCACAGTGGGACAGGACTGAAGTGGGAGCAGACATACTTTACTAATAAAGAGTAGTTTTCCAGCTTTGCTAATGGCTGAAAGCAAGGGCTGACTCTTGTTACAGTAAAAAGTGAAAGAAATAATCAGACATTTTTGTAAAATGATCTCTTTGTATTCTCTTTTAATCTAACACAGTGGTGAGTTAACCCACAGTTCATGAAAGGCTTTTTGTTTGCTGTTCCAAATATTAGGTGACTGGTTGTTCTTTCCAAGGAAAATTCATCTGGTGCACAGGAAGTCATGCATTTTACATTTTTGGAAGCAGCAACAGCTATTTGTTTGAAATACACTGTTGAGGCGCCTTGGTAGCCTACTAGTTAAGACACATAGCCCCAATGTCTGCAGTTCAATTCTGGTCATGGACCTTTGCTGCAAGTCATAACCTCTCTTTACTACTAATTCCTGTATGTCACTGTCAACATTGAATAAAAGCAAAATACATAAATAAATAAACCCTAAATAAACTGGCTACTTAGAATGAGCCACAGTGACTGAAAGAAAAGGGAGACTCAAACCACATAAAAGACGGTGGACATAGATTGAGTCTCACCCAGCTGATAATCAACAAACATCCTGCTGGGTTTTATGTTGGACACATAAAGTACTGTACAGTTGCATAATGCCCATTGTATTTTAAGTACATGTTTGTGAACAATCATGATCATAAAATAGACAACACAGAAACCCACTTAGAGATCTGATCCAAAGTTGTTTTTAATCCTTTTTATTAAACAACAACAGCTGACATCTCATCAGCTCATCTTCCAGGCAATAACAATATTATGTGATGGATCAGACCAAGATCACAGCAGTTCATGAAATAGTCACCTCATTTAGTCTATAGGTTTGTGTGCATGAACACTAATTTCTTTTCCTTTTTTTCTGTAATAGAGCCGATGAAGTTGTGCAGATCCAATGACGTTTAAATATAATGTGACAAACTTGCATATTTGGAGGTGGCGGGTTAGGCAGATGGATAATTGCAAAAAATGACCTTTGCCACAGGAGACCACTGTTCACTTCCTGCTTCCAACTGCGAGTATCATGTTTCTAACCGTGAGTTCGGACAGTTTTTTAAAATAATTAACTACAATTCTCGTGGTGTTTACTGTTGCCGTGACGATGAAGGTTTAACTTGAAGGAAGTAGTCAGTTTCCAGCTGAAATACAATAGTTTGAAAGTCATTGAGTGTCATGAAAAAAAGCAAAATTTATATCCATGTACACTGATCTATAGATTAAATTTCATTACTATTCCACAGACTGCTGTGATACTGGGTTGGATGGATAGGCCTCTTGGGAAACCCTTTCTACGCAGGCAATTACAGATCATCTCCTCTCCATATGCTGCTCAAAGAATAAATTTCATTAGCTAAAATTAGAGGCGTCTTTTAGAAATTAAAAGATTTTCTGACACTTTTTTGCCTGAACAATCCAAAATGTTCAGTGTTCCAGTGTTTTACTTGAGTATAGTGTTTGTATTGAGAACTGGGAGACCTGGGGAGAATCCTAAAAGACAATATTGTGTCTCCTAAGATGAACATGATGAATGAGATATTACAGCCTTGGAAATGTGCAAATTTTAGTCTACAAAATGTGTATATGAAAAAAAGAAGATAAATAAAATCAACTGCCTTCTGTAAGGAATTCATTTCAGTAAAGTATGCAATGTCGTGAAAACAAAGCTTTAGAACCTCTGCTTTGTAATATTACAAATAAATAGTTGTATAAATATATAAATCCAAAAGGAAATATATATTTCTGCAATAATTTAAATAAAGAAAACTGTAGCATGTGCACACGTATTCAAATGTTTTGTGCATATTTCTGTAAGCTCATGAATGTTTCTTCTCAGTAACACGTGATGATGAAGACATTTCACATATGATTACACATATGATTACAATTTATGACTGCATTTTTGAATGGTTCTTATTAATCTGCTATATCCACTTCTTTCTTTCTTCCTCTCTAGTCTCTTATTCCTGTCGCAAACAGAATGGTCCAGGATTGTATGTCACCAAAGGATTGCTGAGCTGTTTGATCTGCATGACGAGGAAGAGCTAAGTAATTGATGAAAGCGTGATTGGAGTGATAACCAGTTTTGGCAGCTGTCTGAAAAATCAACGTATCCTGTAGCGTTCTGCAACAGTGCTGAGCTTCTTTGAGAAAGCTATCCTCATCTTTGTAGTAAAGAAAGATCTAATGAGCAAGAATAAAAACAGATCCCAAACAGATGCTCTGTTAAGAAGGCACACAACCACAGCTATTTTGAATTTCTTATTTATACCCTCTTTTTTTCCCTTAATGCCAGGAAATGTGTGTTTCGCTTAGCTGTCATCAAGCGTGGAGCTGCTGATGGGGGATTTGTAGTACATTTAGGACTGTTTACTCAGTATCCAGCAACTCTGGCAAGAGATGGTTGTTTCATGGCAATCCCATCATTGGGTCAAAGTATTTGAAAAGCAATCATATTCTGATGTGGCTAGCTGCTTAGGCTCTGAAATGTTGACGTCTAAAATTAAGGGTTTTGGTTGTGGTGTAACTCATCGGTCAGGGAGTGGACAAAAATGTCTTGAACCTGAACCCAAAAACCTCTAATCAACAGGAGCAATGCATCAAAAAGTGCAAATGAACACACAAGACCTGCAGTCTTGGTGAGGAGGGGAGGAAAGATGGAAAAAGACTTACCTCGACTTGAATATATGACATTGTTGATAGAACAGATTTCTCTGAAGATGCTGGTGTTTCTATCATACTACACAGGCCTTCCTTCACTGGACGGAGATGAAGTACTCAGTCAGATGATTCAGCACAGCAATTTTATTCCTTTAAAGACTTTACTGTGCCAGTGTATTTCTGAGAAATATCTTCTTCAAACTCACAACTCCTTAACCTCAAACAGACAATCGTTTTGTGTGGAGATGGAACAGAGGCACTTGACTAGACATGTAAACTTTTTCATAGAATCTCACTAACAAGACCTCGCCATTTGAACAGTATACATTTGACGGTTGGATGAGGGTTGTGTATGGTGGGATAGTTGAGTTTCCAAAGGAAGAATAAAGGGGGTCATGGGGTTATAAACAAGGGTTTGGTTTTTCTGGAATGTCGAGGAGCCCAAGAAGCAAAACTCAGGATGGGGGCTTGTCTCCATGGGCTTCGGCTTCATCATCCACCAACGTTAGCTTCAAATGACGAGGTGAGAGTGGGGTCTTCGGATGTTGGTTGAGAAGCTGTGGATGTAGCTGTGGTAAGCTTGAGATGGTGTGGTCTGAGATTCCTTATTTGAATGCCTTAGATTGGTTCCAAAGGGCTGACATATATGAATTTAGGCAGAAGAGAAATATGGAGTAAGAGAGGCCAAGCTGGTCGGTCTTGCTTTGTGTGAAATCAAATATGAGGGTATCTGGGGAGTAAATGGAAATATCTGAGAGGTTTGTGTGCTGTAAGAGTCGTAGGTGGAAGTGGTAGCAGAGACACTGATTCAAGATATGGGTCGATGAAAGGGCATAGGTATCCTATGCAAAAGGTTTGGATGCAACAGATGAGAAGATCTGCCATCAGGGGTATGTGTTTTGGTGTGAGTCTAGGTTCTGCTTTAAATAGGCCTACGATCAGCATCAGAAATGGAAGGGGCTTGGGCTCTGGAAAGCAGTTTGACAAAGAAGTTAATGCTGTTGATGTATACCTGAATGGAGGATGTTCTCATTGGGGAATTGAATGGGCCTAAGTGATAGGGTAAACAAAAAGGTTGAGAGTTGATGAGAGTTTTAGGAGCAAAACAATTGATGACACTATGGGTTAATATGAAGGTGAGTTTATGGATGGACTACTTGATGTTGAGTGATAGCCAACGACCTTTGTTTAATATATTCATGATGACGAGGACATGCTCATACCCCCAAAGAAGGACTGCAATGATGACATGGTATAGTTTGAAGACAACAGAGGAGGGAAGGTGATGAAACTTCAGGTGGTCGATTGGAGCCACCTACCATGACTGTAACCATTAAATCTGAAGGAGGCAGCTGATGGCACTTAGGAGTGTCCAAGGGAAAGGGATGAGATCAAACCCTGGTAGATTTGTGAAGGGCTGGATGAGGGTCAGGTGCAATGGGATGAAGGAGAGCTGAGAGGTGGAATGAACGGGGATTGAGGGGAGGGTTGAAAGAGGGCTGAGGGGTGGGATGAAGAAGGTTCAAGGATAGAGATAAAGGAGGGTCAATGGGTGGGATGAGCTGGGGTCAAGTGGAGGGACAAGTAGTGGTAAGGGGTCAAGTCCACCATGGGACAACTATGAGAAAGTCCACCCCACCATTGGGTACACAGCCAGTCTTATTCCGATCAGTTTTGCCTGAGTTGCAGTAGAAAAAGTGATGTTTCACTCTTTAAGTAAAAAAAATAAAGAACTGAAGTGTTTTCTGTTTTAAAATAAAATGTTTTTTGTTGAAGATTGTAAATGTTTATCTAATAGATCTGTCTAGGCTGTCCATAGATGTATTCCTAAATATCAGAGGGTTTAATTTAACGGTAGCCTATCTTTGATGCCAGGGGACGGAGCTTACTACTGTAAGCTCTTTATGTTTGTAGGAAATGCCCAGTGTTAGGGTGAAGAAAAGAGGTCTTACCAGTCCGGATGTAACCTGGAAACAAACGCACATGATGAATAAATGTTTGTACACCATTCATTGTTCAAGATTACTGTTTATCATATTTAATCTAGACTAATGTTTCAGAACAAATGACTGACTCAAAATGCTCTTGATCAGTTTTACTTAATTGTAATATGTTTGTTTCTATACAATTGAAATTAATAGGCTATTAGTGAAAAGAAAAGTTCAATTGATTATCTTTGCCTTTCCTGTACTTGCTGTTAATGAAATACAGAGGAAAACACATAATTTGGAGATTGAGTGCTCTGATGGTTTGAAGATTTGTGATGATTTAAATGTCTGACAGTCCAACCTAATGTCATGTGATTAGTTAAAAGTTGATAATGCTCAACCCCAACTGGCCAAGGCAGATGGCGGCCCACTTAGAGCCCGGTTCTGCCAGTGGTTTCTTCCTGTTAAAAGGGAGTTTTTCCTTGCCACAGTCGCCAAGTTCTTGCTCATGTGGGAATGTTGGATCTCTTTAATTAAAATGAAAGAGTATGATCTAGACCTGCTCTATGTGTAAAGTGCCTTGAGATGATTTTTGTTGTGACTTGGTGCTATATAAATAAAGATTGATTGATTGATTGAGGTGAGTTTGACGCTCTGGACCAATTTCATACAGCTGCAACATTTAACATGATAAATTGATTGTAAAGCAACATGGTCATTTCCTTGGAGGACTAACTGAAGAATTAATGAGTGTTATATGCTAGTATAATATTAAATACTGATACCTTTATCAAATGAGAACAATGTAATAAATACAGGAAGGTGGATTCCTATCTAATACCAAACATTAACGATAAAAAATAAATTAAGAGAAAAAAATGGTCAATCAGCAAGCACATACCTGGCTTTTGCAAAGTCTTTTGTATTTGATTGATCCTTGGCCAAATATGAAGTCCCTGATTGTGAAGCACAGGAACAACTGGCATTCATTAATATTGTGGAGAGAGTGAACTGTCCCTGGAAAGATAAATGAACAAGTGAATGCTTTGCTTGGGACCAAGTGCAGTTTTAGCGTGAGATGCGTCTTTCAGCACGGGCTCTGGCTCTTTGCTGAGACACCTTGTTGGGCGTGCGCTCCATCCGACAGATGCTGCTGGTGGAAGCTCAAAAAACAAAGAGCAGCACACCAAATTATGACAGAGTGTTTGTCTTTGATCGGCTGATGCATGTTTGGTCTGTCTTTTGTCTGTAATAGGGAATTAATTTAACTTAAAACCAATGCAAATTACTCAAAATGCTGGACAAACACAATGTTATTGGATGATTATGCAAAAACTTGGGTTCAGGGGAGTCTTTGAGTATTCATTGCCAACATTTCTTTTACCGTTGTTCTAATTCGTGCTATAGTTGCGAAATGTTTTCCTCATCAAAGCGCACCTGTTCACCACCACTGCCAGGAAATGATGATGGTGGCCATTTTGACGAGGGAAAGTAAACTACGAGAGCAAAGCAATGTGAGCAGGACCGACAGTATCACAACCATCTATATGGGCTGGAAACAATAAACAATTAGTACCACTCTTCCACTGTGGCCTCAAGTCTGACTTGAATATTATTCTCTGCTCATACAACTGAGAGGTGTTTTACATCTCTCTTCATTGTGCTAATAATGCAAGAATGCCACCACTGTTAACATGAAAGGCTCATGTAAATACTTCCTGTCGATTCCGATTTGACTACTTACTCTACCCCAGTACACCTGAAACTGATCTTAGACTACCTCCCTCTAGGGGATTTTCTTGGTGTGCACTGGTTTGGACAAATTCATTAAAAAAACACTATATTTTTGGTGGAGCATGCGCAGATACTGGCTTAACTCAACAAAAGAGCAAAATGTTATGAATGAAGGCGTGTTGTTGGTTGGAAACTTTAACTGGAAAAATCTAGCCAGGCAAAGGTGAACAATGCCCTCTCGTCTCGTCAATTTCTGTGCAGAAGCCCTTGAGCAAGGCAGTTAAACTCTATCTGGGTAGAGTAGGTCAGTTCCCAGAGGAAAGCGAAGCAGGACATTCTTTAAAACTTACGTCCTCAGCAAATTCTTTCCAATATACTGTAAATAAAGTTTAAATAAATGTCTACATATGAAGTACAGTACAGTAACAAGCAGAGTTGGAAATTTGCTGATTCAACAGTAATCTGGGAAAGGCCTAAAGTGCAGACATGCCTGAGAGAGGTTAAGTGGCCCTTCAGTCTGTGTCATTTAAAAATGCTTTAATGGTGAGCCCACAATAACAACAGTAACACTGTCACAGACACTCACCTCTTTTATAGTGCTCGCCTCGGCCCCAAGAAGGATTGATGCGTTGCCATAGCAACATTGACCCTTAAAGTCTCATTGCAACCTGAGCCCAGCTCCAGATTTATGGGTGTTTTCAGCTTGTTACAGCAGATTTATCTTCACAATAAAAAAGAACAACAATCTGCAGAAATCATTAAGGGGAGTCTGTTGGAAACTCTGGGTTAAAGGCAGAGCAGCACCAGAAGCTGCTGAAAAATAATGTTGATATGATGAAGTACAAACAATTGGAACTTAAGCAAAAAACCTTCTTGAAAAGTGATTTTGCTTTTTTCTGTGAATGACTGAATATCCTGCATATTTTTACTGTTTGTAAGAGATAAATAGGCTCAAGAGGAAAACATTGTATGGTCCAAATCAATTATGTAAATGTCTGGACCGTATTTCTTTTCTTTTTTTTAAAAGAATGTCATGCCTTTTTTTATACATCATAACTCTCTGTGTGGACTTTTTTTTCACACTCAGGGGTTTACAGGTGCCTATCTTAAGTCTTAATCGTGTATATAAAACAGATGTAACTACACCAAATTTTGCAAAATTAGGTTCTAGGAGGAGCAAATTCTTGTTTGTGCTTTGTGCTTTAGGAAGGATTAGTGTTTCTTCTTTTTTTTTCCCGGAATCACTCTTGTGTCTGTCATATGTGATGAGGAGAAGATATTCAAAACCCCAAGAACTCCTCTGGCAGCTCATTGATGTTACTCAAGACTTCTTCAGGAATTTAAATTGAAGTCCGTGAGGAAGGGTCTGTAGTCAGAGATGAAGTCATTAGCATAGCACACTGATAAAGACAGATGACACAAGGAAAGTGGTGACGAGGAACTGGAAGGGTAAAAATGAGGCAGGAGAGTAACAGGCGGTGATGCCTGGACTCCTGTATTTTAAGCAGGACATCTTCATTCCTTCCTGCCGACGTGAGTGATCCTCTTCCATTCGTCACGGTTGGAAGCTGCGTGACCCTGCAGGGGCTGACTGGCCCTTCTCCAGGGCAGCCAACAGTGCATCCCTTAAGCAGGCTTGACCGACCTGCAGTCACACACTCTGCGGTCAAGCCCTGGGCAGGGGGATTTGAGATGTGACAGCGTAATCAATTTCCATGATTCACGATCACCCCGAAAGGAGGGCGCACTGAGCGACTGGGCAGCTGAAAGAGGAGAGCAGAAGAGGAATGCTGACAACAGAGTTAAGTCTACAGCCATGTATAGCAGTGGAGACACTCTGCTTCTGGCTGCGCTAGTCCTGTTTGTTAGATCTTCCAGAATACATAACAATAATTTGAGACTTTATTAATCCCAAAGGGAAAATTCTCTATTCACTGAATGCCCTCCAGAGAAAAGTCCAAGCTCAGGGTCAGCTATAGTACAGAGAAGCACCCTGGAGCTAATAGTGATTGAGATCCAGATGAATGAAGATAACGATCCAAGGAACCATCAGCACTTTTTTTGCACTTGTGTTGCTTGAGCTAACAGCACAGAGGTTTTGTATTAAATACAACTCAACAATTGCAGTCTATGTTACAATGACTAAGACGTCTATCACACAGCCTTTAATATTGGAACGTTCACTGACTAAGAAAAAAAATGCTTAATCTTCTGTCAGATGTTAGAGTTAAGATGTATGCATTGTATAGCAGTGATAGCTGCAAATCTGAGAAGGTAATGTCAACTCCTCACTTTCACAGAATCATATGAGAACTGTTGTTGCATTTCCAATTGGCTGAACGGGTGCTTTGTTTCATTACTATCTGTTGGTTACTATGATTAAGTATATTTTGTTTTTTTCAAAGTTATCTTTCCTTGCCAGTTTTCCCTAATTTGTGTTCTTTGTTTAATGTATTACATACTGAATATATCCTTTTTAAGATGACATCTGCATTTATCAGTTGAAATATCCCAAAAACGTTTTTATGTTTGGCTGAGGTGGAAAAGTTTGTGTACTGACAATAATACAATGTGGCAAAGCGCAATGGAAACAGACTTATCAAATGAATCATGACGTACTTGAAGCATCATTGACCATCACTCAAGCTTCTACTTCACTAATGAGACCAAAAACGGAGGCAGATGAAAACATCAAATCTGTGTGGGTCGATAGAAAAAATTGTAACATTTCTCATATTTATACATGAAACAAACATGAATTACATATTTCAATAACATTTTCCACATTGTTTTCAATTGTTTGAGGTTTGCTTGAGTCACTATTAGTTATGTAATCTATCTGTCTGGTTCAGAAAGATTTTTTAATGGTAAAAGATCTCACTTGTCCCCTTAAAATTAAAACGTTTTATGTGACATTTTTGGCAATGCTGAGTTATTCACATGAAACTATTTTTTGACAAGGTATTCACATTTTGTGTTGGATTTTTTTCTGAATTATTGGCTGTCAAAAATCAATCTCAAACTTGGTGTTATAAGCAAAGATGCTCTATAACACAGGATGGTTCATTACTAGCTGTGCCAGTGGTATGAAATAGTACACTATCCACATCGGGGTCAGCTCTATGTTCCCACAGCTCTATGTTCCCACATTACTTAGGGCCTAATTTTGAAAAAAAAAGTAAAAGTCTATGTTCCCACATTTCTAACTTTTCTTTTCAAAATTAGGCACTATGTTCCCACAGGGTTAGGGTTATATTTTACAATTGCATCCATTACATTCACCCCCCAAACTTTTCCCCACACTCGTCCGGGTCTACGGCACCCAGTGTCACACATGAATCTTTTCGGCCCAAGTGGGAAACAAACCCCAGTCTCCAGCATGATAGTCAGGCATCAACAGATTGGATAGAACTTTTAAATGTTTTAATTGGTAAACCCAATGAGGAGAAAAGCCTGGTCTACCTGATCTTGCAAGCGCAAAAAGATGGCCCAATCAAGAGTTTAGTTATTCACACCGTAATCAACCTTGGTGTGTTTAACCTTTATTGAAATTGCATTTTGTTGACTAAGGCAGGAAGCAGTCAGATGTATGGCTGAGCTAATATTAACAATAGCGCCTGGATAGTTAGTTAGCATTTAGCATCCCCCCACGATGAGAGACCATCTATGACAACAAAATATTAAACAAAACATGCAAACAACACAAATACAGAGCTTTACGGGTAACTGTGGTGTTCTGGTTTATTTTCACGTGAATTAAATGAAGGTTGACAAAGAAAAGATATAGGCTTATGTTTCACAAGAGTGTGTTACTGAGATAGAGACAGGTCTCAAACACAATTAAGGTCGACTGATTTGTCGTTCTGAAAAATGTCATTTTAGAGTCAGAATGTTCGGAAAGTATGTGGGTTGTTAAACAAATGTGTCCAATATTTACTTTGGCAACTATAGGCAAAAGAATAGGTCATAATATGTGCTCATGTTCACTTCTCCCATTGGAGTGAATAGACTAATGACCTGCTGACCTGTTGTTAGTCTCCTAAAGGGTAGTGGAGTGGGGAAACCCATGTGACACATCTACAGTAAATGACTCTCTTTTCTCAACCACTCTTCTATAAAGCTCCACCTGCAAGGCACCAATCAGTGCTTGGATTGTAGACAGGAGAACCAATCGGGTTCTGCCTCTTTACTATGTGACCTCTCTGCTCTGTGACTGTGGTTAATGGAGCTGAAAAGATAATGAAATGTTGCTCAATTTTAAGTTTCTAAACCTTCAAACCTCACTCGATGCTACTGGGCCCAAAAAGACTTTTCCCCATAGACTGACATTGTGAAAGAGTCATCTGTAATTCAGTGGATACATTTTTGAGCATCAGAACTCCCACAAAATGACTTGTTTCACTATCAGAATTTGATCCATTGATTTGATCACTTTTCAAAAGTATGAACAGCCACACAATTTAATTGTTTTACATTCATTCAAGTTAGCTGGAGAGCTAAACTGGAAGTTAGCGGTCTTGGCCAGGGGAAGTCTCTACTAAGTATACTGAGCATGCTCCGTGGGTGCACTGGGCCCATAGAGCGTGCACAGTATATTTTTATTTGGGTATTTCTTTACAACAGGAAGTGGCTTTTTTGGCTTGATGTGCCACTAAGAAACGTTCATAGGAATGAATGCCTCTGTATCCAGTTCTCTTTATACATCAATGTGAAATATCAGCAAATTCTTGGAGAAATATTTTGAAAAAGTTTTCTTGAATTTTGTCGTCGGTAGAACTTGATTAGCTGTTATCAGGTCAAATCTGTCAGTGAAAACCAAGTGTAGTTATATTTAAATTGTAAATTATAACTCCCTTAAGTCGTTTATACATTTATTTTGTGTATTTAAACTAAGCCTCGGCAGATAGACCCTTATAATCCCAAACAAAAAGCAAGTTAAGGTTCTATCTGAAAACCAACTGATAATAAAAATAAAACATTTTAAAATTAATATCTTTTGAGTACATTAAGAGTATCTGTTATTTTGACAAATAAAAGAGGACTATACAGTATATTTTGTTGTTTCGCTAACTGGGATGTCAAAACTTTAAACCTCAATAATTCAAAACCTCTCAGAATGCAGATAAACCTTATTATTCTAAAGGGACGCACTGTGTGCATGTAAAAAAAGAAGAAAAAAAGAGGAAAAGTAGTCCAGCTAGGTTTGGCATATAGTCAAATCAGACCAGGTTTTTATTCCATGTGTGGTATAGAGCCAGACATCTGAGTAAGGGACATATTTGCTATGAACCGTGTTATCCTTGTAAAACCCTGGGTTTATGTTTTCTGCCTTGGGAAACTGTTAGATTCCTGTCAGAAGAACTGGATTCTGGAAGGAGGGAGGAAAAGTCTGCTAAAACGTGATCCATCAATCCATCAAATCTCATAAGCATTAGAAGCCTGAGATCTACAAATAGTGTTCATTACTTTTTCTGACATTTTATATCTAATTTTGCAAAGGAATTTCATTTATTTCTCACATTGTACTCGTGTTACTCTAAGTAAACAAGTAAATCTCCAAGTAATTAATTTAATAAACGGTCATGGCACAATCAAATATATGTTCTGTTTTCCATTTGCCCTTTACAGTTCACTGATAACTCAAGGCCAACACCCGCTCACGTCTGTAGCCCCTGTGAATGACTCTAACAGCTGAAAATCTGTGCAGATGTGAGACTTTGTCGCTGTGGATAACATCACAGACTCGTAAACGCTGTCTTGAGACTGAGAAATTGAATCTATAGACACTCCCATGCATTCTCAACAGGGTTCATCCCTTGACCTTCGTAACCCCAAGAAATGCCCTTATCATTGCAGAATTTACATGTATTAAAATTAGTTTCTAGTCCCATGAGTATAAGATTTTTATTTAATCGAATGGCTTCAATTATTTTTCCTGGTAATAATAATAATAATAATAATAATAATAATAATAATAATAATAATAATAATAATTGTAAATTGTAATTTTAAAAAATTTAAATACGAAAACTAACTCACAATTATTTGCTTCAATCTTGATAAACAAAAAAAAATGTGATCACTGTTACCGAGATCCAATTATTTCTAATCATGTACTTTCAAGTAATTTAAATAGCTTTATTATTATACTATACATGCCCTAGCACAGTTAGTGAAAAACAACATAACACGCTTAAAATAATAATTAATTAAAAAGAAACTTTAGGACAGCACTTCAAATTGACTTTTTTTTAATAGCCACATTGACATTTCAGGCAAGACGGCCGCCATTCTTCAGAGTGTGTGCTGGCAATTTTACAATCAATAGACCCAAAGGTGGAGTTAATTATAGATGTCCACACCTAGCACAGTTAGCAAAAAGCCTCACCAGGTCAAACTATGTCCAGCCAAACACATATCATGTTTCAGTTATCGTGTTTATATTTGTCACACTTCCTGACGTCAGCAGGGTGAAGGAAAGGTAAGACGGACTGTCACACATATCGTGTAAGACAGATCATAGTTTTAGCTGGATAAATCCTCCAGAAGCACCAAGTTATTAGTTTATGTTGTGACTGTTAAATTACATAAAGCTGTATAATCTACCACCATCCCATAAAAGAACTCTATAGTGAATCCTGCCTTTGTGACATTTTTTTTTTTCATTTAGTGTTTTTGACACTGTGTCAGAGAGGTGCTGGTTCACCTGTTGATGCAGAGGTGTTTTTGATATTATGCCGATCAAATTTAGATACATACAAGGGACAACAATTTTTATGCCAGTTTACCTCCCAGCCATGGGCCATAAATCAACAAAAAATATAAGTTGCTTTTTTCCTCTTTTTTTTTTATACTTGTTCCATTTATTTATTATCAAAGTCTAAATGTTTGAAAATATATAAATAAAGTCTGATATTTAGTCATTACAACTGTGTACAATTTTTAAGAGGTAAAAATAAACTCGTAAATAAGAGGCTGGTTAGTCAGCCTTCTCTCATGACAAACTGCTTCCTCGTTTGTTTGTCCACCTCTCAAGGTCATGGTCCCTGGCCCGTTAGCAGACCATGGCTGCCCCGCGTGCTATACATGGAAAGGGTTGATGGTTGGTGTGGGTGGGGTGCGGGGGGGGGGTGTGGAGCTGCAGAAGGGGGCTACAACTCAGAATTGATATGTCTGTCTCTCAAAGGCCAGCAGGAGATTGGCCTCTCTTGCCCAGACGGCCGCTGACCCCTGTGGAGACAGTCCCGCGTCAAGTTGCTGCCGGGTCCTTTGAAAACACCTCGGCCCTGCTTGAGTGATTGGCCATATGGGCGACAGTGCCATCCAGGAACCCCCCGCTGTGCCAGGCATGGGATGTGGGAGGCATGAGTGGGAAGCATGGCTGTCTTCCCCAACTCCCCATATTCTAGTAATCTTGTCTCTAGTATCTCCGCAGTATGTCCTATCACAACTACATGCTGTAATTTACAGTATAGAAGGATGGGACTTCCCCTTCACGTAACACACATACAAACACACATTCAGTGTACTGACATACACCCAACACAAGTATCCCTCCTGCTGCTCATTTGTCAGTATCCTGATTATCAAATGTGCAACTATAGTTTCATTTTAACAAAAAAGGTCAATAAAAAGGCTAAATGAACATGATATAGCATGCTTAATCAATGTTCATAATTTCTTTATTCAAACACAAAACTTAGTTTGCTGAAATGTACATGATCACAAATTGTGAACTGTGTATAATTTCATAAATACAAACATATTGAGACATGCAATTAATTAACAGAGAAAACAGAAAGATTCTCATCTTGTTTTTATGTCTTGTTTTCTCAGAGCCCAAGAAATGCCTGAGTGACTCTTGTGAGCAAAGCCAAACATCTAAAGTGAAATGTGGAAACAGATGTAACGGCTTAGGCATGTGTTAGATCAGGCGTGTTTGAAAGTGTAAACTGGGAGGAACAGCACACACATTCATATCTATTAACATACACACAACATATATCCACAATTGTGCGCTCACACAACAACGTCACAAATGTGAGCACGTGTAAATAAATATCCTACTTCACCTATGTACTGTAACAAATAAGATAACAATGAAAAACACATCGTAGTTCCACTGTAGTTCATGTTCATACTTATACAGGCATCCCTGATCCTGAGAGACAGAAATTTGGCAGAGGGTGTCCTTGTCTGTCTGAGTTTATATTGCAATTCCCTTGACACAATAAACACTTCCTTCTCTCAGATTGCTAAATGGATGCATAACTGTGGAAAGTATCTATCCATTCCAAAGAGTTCAGCCTGTCTAAACACTTCTGATCATCAAAATGAAAAAAAAGACACATCATCAGCACTTTACAAGTGGATATGACGTTGTTTACGCTACAAACACATGTTTAGTGACAGCAAAAATGCTTTGTTATCAGGCTAAAATGTTTTTTCAAGTGCTAAGTTTGAGTTGACCACATTATTTGTCATTCTGGAGCACAACAGGTGTTCATCATTCAAAACAAAACACATGTAGAGTCAATATACTGTCTTTATTTAGCTTCTCCTGCCTTTTTTTTTTTTAAATTAAGCATGTTGTCTCAATATTATAATATTATGTGATAGTGAAAATATTTAACACTGTTGCTTAATATGGTTAACAGATTAGATAATACTGCATGATTAATCACGGATCACCATTGCAAATAATCTGCTATTACCACAGGGGGCTGGAGTTTTCCATGAGGTTCACACCACAGGTTTATGCACTTCAAACATCAAAACCCCACACCTGCACCACATCAAGCTGCATATCTATACAAATTGAAGCACCATGATTTTTAAAATATAAAACTCCAGGCGGGCCAAATGGCTTGGAGTTATCAGTAACAGCTGAAGAATGAAATATGTTAGCCTCGCTTAAGTGGGATTTTTATTGATTTATTTAGACCTGATAACAAGAGTCGTAAAGCCATTTTGAGGCGTCTCCCTCCTCCACCCCCTCCCCTGCCACCCTTCCTGCGCTGTCAGACCTCAGGTTCAAAACACTTACTGCTGCTGCTTCTGCTCGAGCAGCAGTGGAAACGTTTCACCAGAGTTGTAAATCTCCTTGCCAGATATTTTCTTTGATTTCTTTTTTTCCCCTCTTCCACCTCACTCTCTGTATACATCACTTTGTTTCTTGTGCGCACGCCTGTGCAAAGCCTCAAAGACTTATTTGGCAGCAGTGAGGAGATAAGGGCGGTTAAAATGAGCAAAAGTAATTTCACGTTTATGGGTACCAATTTGCTCACATTTTGTTTCAGTTAAATGTTGCGGCTGCACGCTTGTCTCAATGAAAGGCGGGGGAATCCCCTTGGAATTTGCTGTTTCCAGTCCATATGCTTTGTTTCACAAGGCTTTGCGTTTTTTTTTTTTATTAATTTACCAGGCCATCTGGTCTTGGCCTGAGTCACTCCTAGGTCAAACACTACTTTCACTTAACATCAGTGAAAAGGGATTTTGTTTTTTCTTTCTACTTGAGGCGTGCAGTACGAGCACCATTTCAAAATATAAAATGGTGTGATAACAGATATGTGTAAGCTAATAATCCCATATGTTATCACGTCTCCAACTGGGATAAGCCTTCTTTTCAGTCTTTTATATGATACAGAATTACATTTTTATCTACCATTTAAATAATTTAAGTCCTACTCATAAATCTAATGTGTGTTAACAAGTGTACCACATTTTAGGAATGAATACAAAATATTAGCCACTTCATTCTTACATGTAATGTTGCTGCAACTATGTCCCTGGGGTTATCAAATGGATGCGTCACATCACATCTGTGCCCTGTGATAGGAATTAAAGTACCCTCTATTATGGTTTCATAAAAAATTTTAGAACAGTAAAATAATTTGCACCCTCCACCACAGCTGAATGCTTATCATATCGTACTAACCACAATATTGTTCCTGTCCGGTTATACCATTGTTTGGCTTTTTCAGTATATTGTGAGTCTGTTTATTAGGATGAACATTTTGGAAGCAAAGCCTCAAAGATCACATGCAACCCCTTGTTTGCTTAGCCAGCTCCACCCCTACGAAGGCAACAGTAACATGAAACACTTAACGGCAGCTTGACAAAGGTCGTAAATGAAGTCAAGGTGTTAAACAGGTGCGAGACGAGAAGAGAGAAGAGAGTGGGAGAAATAAACTGAGTGAAGGGAGGCACTGAGAAAAAAAAGAGGGAATGAAGAGACCTTTCACTGGACAAACTTCAACCTCTCACTCCTAGCTGGACGGTGTTGTAATAAATTGCAGGTCGTTAAGGGTCTGGACACCTCTTGGCACACACTTCAAAAGAACTCAGAGGTTCTGCCTGTTAGCTTCAGATTTGGCATGGATGACGGGCAGGTTGTGATCCAGTTGCTGCTCCTTGCCTCCACATCTGGCTGGCAGCACCTTGGCTGAAATGGAGACTTTGTGTCTCCTGAAGTTTTCTTGTGACATCTTTATGAACACTTGCTGTTACCCATCGCATCACCCACTGGAGTTCTTGCCGTGTTCCTCACAATAAACCTTACAGCCCACACCCCCAACTGTCACCCACTCGCCCCTCATTCCCAACTCCAGAGCTGCAGCTCTTCCCAGCGATGGTGAAACCTTAATGCGAAACATTTGGAGTGTCTTCCGATTCCAGGTCTTTGCGAAGGGTGCTGCTAAGTGGAACCTTGCAAACTTGCTCAGTATCCATCTTGAGAGAGTTGTGAAAGGGGGAACAGCAGAGGATTGAACCTGCACACCTTGTCCACATTACTACAATGGAGGCCTTTTATGTTGCTCTCCTATCGATGAATCTATCTCCCCTGCACTGATTTATTATTTGGCCTGGAAGTGCCCCCCAAAACCTCCAACCCCCTTAAGTTATCCCTTTATTGTACAAGTCCAAAGGAGAATAAAATAAGAGAATGGTGTGCAGCTTTTTTTTTTTAAGCACTGACCTGTACACCCACCTCCACTGTCACCCTCTCTCCAAAGCGGCCTTGGCATGGAAACAGTGCTTATTGTAGGCTTGGAACAGGTGCAGAGTGCAAACCGTGAGCCTGAGAAGGTACATAAATTACACGGCAGGCCAAATCACACAGCACTGTTGCTGTGTTAATCTGCCAAGAGCTTTGAGGGTTAGGACAAGTGAATTTACCCTGAGACAAAGAAGAAAAAGTCTTCTAGACTCAACTGCCACCATCAAAGGTTGTTACTGACTGTGCTGTAAAGCTGAGACTCTTCATGATGTTCACATGAACTTTTGATCACAACTATAAGCTCAGTCTTAGCCTGGAGATGTTTGGCTGCAATTTAACTAAAAATGTAAAACTCTTATTATTTTTTATGATACTTGAATTTTTATTTTAAACCACACATGAAGGCTGAAAGTACAAAACAAATAAGTCAAACTAAAACCTCACTTACCGGCATGTTGAACATTTTTAAGAGTTATAACAGCTGGGATATTGTTAAAATACATGCAGCATAACAAGTATTTTTATAATATAAAAATAAGCCACATAGCAGCCAACCGGGCTCCATAGAAAACGTACACTTTGCATAAGAATAAAGGTACGTATTGTGTAAAACTACTGCCTTAATATATTTATTTGACAAAGATTAAATTAACTTTGACTAAGTTTGGTCAAGAAATGACCAGTCACTCAAAACCACATGATGGAAGCTTTCCTTTGTATTTTTAGTTTTTTGACTTCATTTGAAAGTACACATAGTAATTTATGTGTGCGGTGGTGTCGGTACCCCTGCACTCTTGAAACCTCTGGTATTCCTTTTGTATTTTTTTTCAAAAGGATAATAATTTTTAAAAAGCAAGCTATTCTTTTGCTCACTGTTGAATGTTTACCAATAACAAAGTATGGTAAAGTGCCATTTATATTTAGGATGGTCTTACCAAGGCCTGATTAATTAGTTTGAAGAATGATGACTGCTGAATATGGCCTCATAAATCTACATGCCAGTTCAGGCCAGTCACCAGCCACCTCGGTTTTGTGTGACATGTAGGCCTAATGTGCTTACAGCTATGTCACCAGGATTATCAAATGGGTGTCCCATATCACATCTGGTTGGTTGATTTAGGCCTTGATGAAACTTCAAGCTAAAGGATACAGTACATGAAAACCTACCTATGACTGTACAGTAAATATGGAGCTAAAGACAGGAGGCTATTAGCCTATGAAACAGCTAGCATTGCTCCAAAATACACCTACCATCACCTTCAATGCTTACTAATTGGTATCAATTATTTATTTGTGTACACAAACATAATGTTAAAAACAGAAGAAGTGGGGATTTAGATGCTGCAACTATTTAAAGAAACTATTTGTTTTTAGGTAGTTTAATTTTGCTAGTTTGCATTTCATATAGTGATTGTAAGACAACGAGATGCTAGTTGGATGGTAAACTATAAACTAAATTAAATCTTGTCAATGTGCAATTAGCTCTTTTGGAAGATCCTGTTTCAGCTGATATGGTTAAACTAGCCTACATGTGGCTATGCAATCTGCCATGAGTTATTGTTGTCTACAAGTAAGGACATCCAAAATGGCCACTAGAGGGTCTTGGTTTTGCCATTTGAAAACCTTCTGCAGAACTTCCATCCATTTGCAGTCCCAACAGCAGACAAGAAGTGTCAGGAACATAAGGGGGAGGTGTTTTTGGCTGCGGTGTGGCAGGACAGCCGGAGGGAAGGCGACATGTGACAGACATTTTCATTGTGGAGCTACAGGAGCTGGGCCTTGCCGGGCTCCCGGTGGCGTCCCTCACGGTGCCGTCCATGAGGCCTGTCACTGCCAGACAATGGACTCGGCCCTGGCGTGACATAGATCCTCTTCGAGCGGCCTGTGCGAGTCCTTGGGGCGTGGTGCCATCGCCGGGGGCACAGAACATCTGACAGTCAAACACACAGTCGTGCTGATAGGTTGTCATGGCGGAAAGCTACATACATGCAGGCATACTGCATTTACGAGCAACCACACACACACAGAAATGCATGTGCGCATACTGTACATTAAGCAGATTTGCACGTGCACATACAGATTCTCACATTTTATATTTTTCAAAGCAGGGAGAGAACACTGCAGCCAAGAGACAAAAAGGGAGAGAATGCGTGTCAGTGAGAGAAAAAACAGGGAAAAAACAGGGAGCGTAAATGCACAGGGGCAGCTGGGGGCATTCCCTTTAGCTTTGACAGGAGAAATAAATCATTGCAATTATGGGCCGGCTCAAGTAAATAGGGACAGGTCACCCTTATCATTCCCAAGTTCAAGGTGTTTCCTGCTCATCCGAGCCAGCCAGGCCTTGTTGCCAGCAGACCCAGTGACAGAGATATAAATGTGCCCTGGATGCTTGTGAAATGCTTGGCACAAGCAGAGAGCTGATACTTTACATCCCAGCAGGGGTTTTGACGTTGATGAGATATTGATATAGCAGCAATGTTGAAGTGCAGCAACGATATAAACATTAAGATGATATTTGTGACAGATCCTAGCTGCTGACTGCATCTTTTTTGTGAAAATAGAGCCTAAGTAGTCTCTGTGTATCATTTCAAATTAATTTCTAATGCTATTTTTAATTTTCACTGCATTCTCATGATCAAAGTTTTCTGAACAACTTCTGATGCTGCGGCAGCTCGCTGGATGTTAAAAGCTTGCTGGGATGTTCTGATGAAGGTAAGGTTCACAGTTAAATTGGGTAATCTATTGAACATTTAATACACATCAGGCTGTGTGTGTTAAGTGCATGCACAAGAGAACAATTCTGTATGTATGCACAATATCAAAGTGTGTTTGTGTGAGTATGTGTGAATCTGGGAAATGAGCCCCACCAGTCCCTGTAACTACTTCAGCAGTCAACAACGACTGAAAATTAAACAGACACTCTGCTTAAAAAAAAAAAATCTGCTCTTTTTTTGACACCACATTGCCAGACTGTTTGTGCGCAGCCTCAGACACACCACTAACATGCAGCCATCTCTTTTATCTTTTGTTTCTTCACCTCTTTCTGTCTTTCTTTCACCAACACCATCTGACTATTTTGCCTTTATCCCTTTTCATTCTTGTTTTTCCCCTTTTTTTCTCTCTTGTGGGTGCGAGAAGGGGAGCACAGGACAGGGGGAAATTGGTGTAATGAATTTAGGGCGCTCATGCTTGCTGAGGCGAGCCTCCCTTGGCTGCTCGTAGCCATTAATCTTCCGCACTCTGTCAGAGCAAAATGTGCCCACAATAGGCAAAGGGGGAGCTCAAATTGACTACCAATTACGCGCCTGTGAATAAAGGATATGGAGAGAGGAGGGAGGGTACAATATGGTTCAGCAGTAACGTTTATTTTAACCCTGCGAGCGGCGCAGGAGCGTAAAGGCCTGGAGATAGAGTGTGTGTGTGTGTGTGTGTGTGTGTGTGTGTGTGTGTGTGTGCGTGTCTTTGTGTGAGTTTTCAAGTGTGTGTGTGTGTGTCCACTCAAGGGTGAAGAGCTTTTCTGGGGTCCTTGCTCGTTTATGTGAGGACATAGTGGTTCACGCCACCATGAGGTGTAATGTGTAGCAGAGGCTTTTTTCCCCCCTAACACCACATAGTATATCTCTCAACTTTTAAAGTGTTTTTGTTGGCCCAAAGATTTGTTGTATGTCATTCAATATATGTTATTACTGTTGTCATGAACAGTCACTCAGAGTAAAACCTAAATCAAGATAAAAACGTTCTCTTCATGACACTTTTGCTTCGCAGCTAATACAAGATGTATAGTGTGTACTTGTCTTTTAAAAAGGCTTCCTGAGTTTTGTTATTGTTATGTTAAGCTTTTTAAAAATTCATTCAACATAAAACATATTCTTTAATTTAAGATAAATAAAATAACACCCTTCATTCACTGAGCGATACAGCATCCCTGCCCCTCATATAAACACCAGCGGTCAGGAAAACTAGCACCTGGTACAGCAGGAGGTGAGGGCAGCTGTGGAGGATGTAAGAACGAGCAGAGCTGGTGGCTAGAAGAAGCAAGGAGCCTTGACAAAATGAGACAATGCTCTTGAAGGGAAAGTGACCTGGATGAACCTGGTGGAAGTCTGAGCCCCACAAAGTTTAGTTCTTCATCCAGGCAATGTATGACGTATTGTCCAGACCACCTAACCTCAACATGTGGGGGTAAAATAGTCAACAACTTTCCTATTGTGTTGAGGATGTGGTGCAAATATTCAATTGCTGTCCAAAAGCCTCAGCAGATGGGGGATATTGTTGGCGCCCCGATCAGATTCTGAAGGCCATTGCTCAAACCATCAACGAAGGACTGGAGACGAACAGGCACACCTGCTCTTAAAAGCTCATCAACTTTGTCAGAGCTGGGGAACAAACAACACCTGCTGCTAGAAAATGTTCAGGAATCCAGGCCTTGGCAAAAGACTGCAAGATGTCTGTGGACCTGAGGACGCAGCTCAAATTCCCCGACACACTACGACCACCACCCTACATCCGGATGTGGTTCTCTGGTCAGATTCCACCAAGCATGCCATCCTATCTGAGCTGCCAGTACTATGGGAGGAAAATCCAGATGAAGCCCATGAGAGAAAACTCACCATATATGAAGATGTTATCAGTGTCTGGAGGTTATAGAGGTTGGATGTAAATGATTTGCTGACCGTTCTCCGGCCATATCTCACAGCACACTGAGCACTGGAGGGAAAAAAGCAGGAAACAGCCATTTGCAAGCCCAACAGTGCAGCAGAAAGAGGCTGAAGAATGAACAACCGTGGGCCCAGCTAGACACGAGCAGCAGTATGATCAACCTCTGGTGGGTCACCTGGTGGAGGGAGTATGATGTTGAAAGACCCAACACTCAAGGACTGTACTGTCTAATCTTTAGCTACTTATTATTTCTACACCACTACATTTTAGAGGAAAATTATTTTAATAATAATAATGATTAATGATTTTCCTTCACTACATTTACTTCAGTGTTAATGTGTATGATTTACTTTTCAGATTAAGACTGTACATACAAAACACATGATCATCTGCACATGATTCATTGTTATTAATTAAACTAAACTTGATAATACTGTGCTCAATCAATTAATTTAATTTAAAAAAAATTGATTTTGTCATTTCAGTGGGGATAATTTGGTTAAATAAAAGTTTAATAATAATAATTTTTTAAAAATCCAGTAAACAGAAAATCAGCAAAAGTTTTGATCATCACTTAATTGTTGAATGACATTTATCAAGTAAAAAATGACAAATATTCACTCATTTGCTGTTTTTAAAAAAATATTATTATTATTTTAATGATATGATTGTAATCAGAAGTCCTTTTGGTTTTGTATGTGAGCTTGGGCTTTGTTAAATTGTGACGGACACATTTAAAAAAAAAAAAAAAATGTATACACTAAACAATCAATCAGTTAATCAAATAATTAAACAAAGTACTTCATATATTAGTTGAGAATGAAAATAATCGGTTTCAACTCAACAGTAAATATTAGCTTATCCTTGACATTAAAATGACACTTAATAAAAAGATCTTTAGTCTACAAGTTCATTCTTGACTATGGAAATAGTAGTTCCTCAAAATAATCTTGAATAAAGGTCTACTTACTCTGTTTTTAAAAAAAACACATCTCACAATCTTCATTCATGGCAATTAACCAGTTTGTTCATTTGCTGTGAACAAACTCCATCAACTAATGAGAGGCAGTTTAAAGCTCTTGGCCTACAATGAAGAATATTTGATCATATTAATGAATCTGTAATAATAATCCAATAAGGTAGTTCATCTCTAATCGGATGACACTATGAAAGGCAGTATTGTGCATCACTATAACTTATAACCCCCTTCTGTGTAGGATTTTTGACTTTTGCCAATCCTAGTGGTGACAGTGCAGCAGACACAATGCATGGTGTAACCTGTAATAAGGGGTCTGAATACTTCCTATAGCACTGCACAACACAAAAAGTGCATTACACAATCTTCACAAACCTTAATAAATATTCCTCTTATTGTTTTACAGTACCTGTGTATATTTAGCCCTGATGACACTTATTATTAGTTTTATGTCCTCTGGTGACATAGTGTTTATATAATAAAATGCCATTTGTACAGGGGCTATGAAAATGTTTTTACAGTTCTGAAGTGTTGCTTAACACCTTTGGAACAATGGATGTAGGCTTTAAAGACACCTATAATAACACTGAATCAAGCCGAGCCAAGACACTGTTATGCAGACATACTTGTTCTGGGGAATTCAATTGTTAGTATGATTGCAGCCCTGATGGTTGTGATTATTTGAGAGCTGTGTTTATTGTATTACCCGCAAGAATATGACAAGAACTAATAAGTTCCTTAATTGTATCTGATTTCATTCAGGCCTAATTTTGCTATTGGAGACACGGGCCAGTTTGCTTGGAAACCAACTCCCTCTTAATAAGACCATTACACGAAGGGTGTGCTCAACATGTGGCAGAGAAAAAAATTTGACTGAGCACTGGAAGATAAATCAAAAGCTTTAATCAAGTTTGACTTTCAGGATTAGGGAATTTAGGCCCAAATCGCTCTGAAGTTATGCACAGTTTATAATTCCAAGAAAAACTTTCACAGCTAAAATAATACATTTCAAAGCTGCTTGCTGTTGCAGCTTTAGTCCGCAGTGTTTTGTGAATTTCAATGGGATACGTTGCCGGTGTAAAAATGGCTGGAATGAAGCTCAGTGTCTGCAAAACATGCTTGGAGTGTACTGTTTTTCATGCATATACTATATGCTGTATGCTACTAACACTGTGCAAAAGGGTTGTGTTTTTTAATATGTGAGTGTAGTTATGTATTGTCCTGGTTATTTTGCTTGTAAATATAGTTATTAATGTATAAAAGTAGCTGGTGCCAATGTTTTCTTGCACTGTTTCTACTTTTTGAATTACTTTTGTTAAAACAGTTTTACTGAGAGTATGGTGAGGCTCACTTTTGCCGATGGAAAAAGCAACACTCTGCCTTCTGTTTGATAGAAAGATTCCGGTGAAATGAGCAGAGACAAATCTAAGTGAACAGGCTGGACAGATGCCATGAGATAATGTCTTCTTCATGGGAGATGTCTTCTTTCCTGGATTTATTTTTCCGTAGATGGCGCTGTTTCCTGTATCTGTTTATCCATGGTGGCTATCACTGCTTCTACCACTGCTCATTCCAAGCATAACAAAATTATTAAAATGCTTTGGGATTTTCCAATAAAGTCCAACTAGGCACAGCAACAAATTTAAAATATTTAATGAGCATGAATTGGAATCACCATAGTTCAGCAGCAGAAAGTATTAAAATACTTTTTTGAAAATACTTTTGGCAGCTGTAATAATAAAAACCTTCCCAAATTCTCACCAGAAAGCTATAGCACTCACACAAATAATAATATAACAACAACAAAAATAAAAATAATTGAAGATAATAATACATTTTATTTATAAAGCATTTCTCAGGGTACTCAAAGACACTTTACAGTTAAAATGATAATAGAAAACAACACACTAAAACATGTAACACACATCATTAATCACACATTAAAAGCAGTTCTGAAGAGGTGGGTTTTGATTAATGATTTGAACCTGGACAGATCGGCGCAGTCTCAGGTGTGTTTGGGGAGGGAGTTACAGAGGAAGGGGGCAGCTATGCAGAAGATGTCCCCCAGGTCCAGTGATTGGTCCTGAGTGGTGGAAGCAGGAGGTTAGCGTTACAGGAGCGGGTTATGGAAGTAGGAGGGGGCCTGGTTACGGAGGGCTTTGTGAGTGAGGAGAAGGACTTTGAATTGGATCCGTTTTGGGACAGGGAGCCAGTGGAAGTTCTAAAGGACAGGGGTGATGTGGTCATGGGAGCGGTAGCGTGTGAGCAGACGAACAGCAGAGTTCTGGGTGCACTGGAGTTTATTTAGGACTTTGGATGATGTGCCATAAAGAAAGCTGTTGCAGTAGTCAATTCTGGATGTGATGAAAGCATGGATCAAAGTTTAGGCAGCAAACTCGAGTCTGTGTCTCTGCAGGCACATGGCAGCCTGTGTCCCAGGCTTTTGGGGTGGGGTGGCGGGGGGAGGGTGGGAGGGGCAGATGGACGATGTTGTTCTGGGTGGGATGAAAGAGGCGTGAAGGAGGCACAGTCAGCCAACTGCTCAGGGTCATGTAAGGGTTGTGCTCTCCGCTTGAAAGAGAGAGGCAGGGCAACTTAAGACATCAACAACAGAATCTTAACAACCCACCCAACACACACACACACAAACACACTCTCACACACACACACACACACTCTCACACACACGTTCACACATGCACGATCCCTAACACAAACATTATTAACAGAACAAACACACTGATTGACAAGACAAGTCGAGTGTCACTGAGAAAATGTTCTTCTTGTGTAACTGCTCTGAGGAGTTTGTGCTGTGCTAAAAAGAAGAAAAGCTAAGAGGCCACTTGTCAGTCAAACTTTGCCCCCCCCCCCACACACACACAATAATGTGTCAAAATGGTAACAAGTGTGATCTTTACTGTCTGACCATAATATACTGCATTATGCAAGAAGATAATGATCAATACGTGTGAGGGAACAAATGGAAGATTGATTGGGTTGAGTTGTGTGTTGTGCAATAATTACTTTTTACTCTGTTTTCCAGTTTTAAGACATTCCCACCACTTGTGCCACATTTTCAGTGTTGGAAGTGAACAAACAGTACATCCGTCTGAAACTCATTCATCCATGAACTGCTGCATACCAACTTATTCTGTGCAGGGTCGCAGTCTGCTTAAAACCCAAGACTTATTTGCATGATGGGTGTCTTGTGATATATACGCTCAAGTCAGGTTTTAATTTATTGATCACTATGGACGAATTCATCCACCAGATTTGATTCATCCAAACTGTGTAGGAGTTTTGATGTCAGAGCCTTGGCTATGGATTGACTAAGGGGAATAATCAGGCTATTTATGCATGTCTTTTTTGTCCATCTTGTTGTCTGAAACTAACATTGTTTTGTTGTGAAATGACAGTGTTAAAGAGAAACTGCCCCTTAAGTAGATCCCTATTCAGCTATCTACAATATGTTACTTTCTGTGTTTAGTTTTATTTGGATACAGAAAGTCCATTTGGAAATTCTTAGGAGGTTTGTACTTGCACTGAATATGTTGTTTAGCTAGAGTTTTTCCACATCCCTATAAAGGAGGTGTTTGGTACAATGTGAGCATATACCCTTAGTCAGAGTCTTCATAATTATGAGGAAAAAAATAAAAGATGCTGTGATGCCTGCAGTTAATCTTGTAAGGTGGATATAAGACAAATATTGTCTTTTTAAGAAAGATAAGCAACATTAAGGTTTTATTCTCTTTACACATGAATAAAACTGTTTTCTATTCACAGAGAATTAAGTGAATGAGAATGAGGTGAGTCAGAAATGCTTGGTAAGGTGGTACAGTGAGTATAGCAATGTATATTATTCATGTATTGTCCTGTATGTGCATCTGGACCTGCATCTGTATTATGTTTGTCTTTTGAATGTACTCATGTCATTGAATTTGTCTGTGCACAGAGCTGAATTGCATCATGGAGTTCTCTTACAACTTTGGCTGCTGTTAAAGTAAATGAATATCTGCATCTTATATCTAGATTTGTCAGAAAACACTGCAAGAAAAAACGCTCAAAGCATCTTTATTTGCAGTTCAATAAAGACGAACACTCAATCAAATCCAGTCTGTGGTCTGTTATGTCAAATTATTTTAGAATCAGCTCACTTTCAACACCACCTGCAATACATCCATCCACGTACACATCTGCGAGACGTCCAGTGTGACTATGGCCATCGGCTGTTTTAATACCAAACTCAAATCTACAATTCACAACCTTTCAGACTGACATTTTATCTGCCTGCTGAAACCTGCACTCCTGCAGTCTGGATGGGGAACACAATACGGCGGCTGCAGGGAGAAAGTCCCACCGCTGTGTCGATAAGCCTTCTCACACTGACAGAGGGAGAGGGAGACATCAATCTTTCACTAATTTCTTCAAGTGTGAAAGGGTCCTTGTGGTGTCAGCCAAAGGGGGAAGATGCTCCTGGACAGTGCTATTAAATGAGGGGAGGGCAGAAAAGGAGGATGGGAGGTGGCCTCCCCACCACAGAGACCCTTCCTTCTGGGTCTCCCACCTCAACCCTCCGGCCAACACCCCCGGACAGCCGACCAGATGGCGGCAGCATTAACCCAACAAAGGCTATCTAATTAGGGGTACAATAGAGAGAAAGGGGGAGCGGCAGTCTCCTGATGGACAGCATGCAAGAAGGAGAACAGCCAGGCAGGCCGCCTGAGACCAAAGCAAGTCAATAGCTTACCTACAACCCCCATCCCTACACACGCACACACACACACATACACCCTTAACACACACTCGCTTACGCCCCCCTGGCAGTAATATAGGGGGCTATGACTTTATTACCCCTCATTAACACAAATTAGACCACTTGAGCCTCCCTGAATGGCGATGACAAATTGAATTAAGTGTTTGGAAACAAGTCAATCCCCACCCCTGGCCAGGCTGTGACCATATTGCATTAACATTCATTGGAGGGTGTATACGTGTGTGTGAGAGAAAGTGGGGCTATAAAAGGAAAAAAAAAAACTGTGCTATTATTTAGAGGTAGGTGGAGTTTTTAGAGACTGTGAATGGTTAAATTCCTTTGGAAATGATATGGATCCTCCTGCCTGTGGTGAGTTAAGTCAGGCAAGTTAAGTTAAGAGAGGCATAAAACAGAAAGCAACAGATGGTTTGGACTGAGAATCCAGCCAGTGGAAGAACATTTTATTTTATAGATTATCCACATTTATTAATATGGCAATGCAGAAAAAAGGCAACCACGATCTGAATAGTACTGTGGACTCTTGTATTATAATAACAGGTTAGTTTTAGACAATAACATGAAAAAATAAAGTTCTTTATTTCTGGTAGCGCCGTTTGCATTTTTGCATTTCACCTTAATTAATCTATGTGAAAAATCTGTCAAATCAGACAGATCACAGATCTGCAGATTTTATTTCAGAATGTGTATAATAAGAAAAAATATCCTAAAGTAACACTTTATTGTGTGTTACTTACAAGTGGAGTAATTATAGAGATAAATAGATTATTAAAAACTTGTAGTGTGGTATTTCATTATTAATTCAAACCATCTTCTCAAATCTTAACCTGATAGTACAATTAAAAATAAAATGAAACACTCAAAAATAGCAAATATACCCATTACAGTTTATAACGTTTTTATGTGTTATGGTGAAAACAGTACCATGCTCAAACAACCGCTACAATTACGCTACATGCAGTAAATCATACTGTATGTTCATAAATATACAATGAAATATGTGTACACAATGCAAAGTTACAATAAACATACCAATTAGACTGCATGATGTTAATAATTTAACAAATGCTGCACATTTTAGATATAAATAAGCAGATTCAAATAATCTTCTTTGAAAAAAAACACCACCACTGTATATTGAGGTCACAAATGTGGATTAAGGCGATTGTTACTCATTACTGTTTTCTATCAGGCTAATTACAAGGTTTAAATACCTGGTTAGCATTGCTGTTAATTTCTATTACCAAAAATACACATGAGCTCTCCAGGCTGCTTTCATTATCTTCATCATATGGAGCTGTGATAGACTCTGTTATTATGTCTTTCACCCTGAACGCTACTTGTTTCTCTGAGTCTCTGTAATGTACATGGAAATAAAGATTATTAATAAAGAATTTTATCTTTCAGTTTGAGTTTTCAATTTCATCATTTGAGAATGTGAACATTCTCTGATTTCTTAAAAATACATATTTTCTCTTTTGAAATGTAATTTAATCAAAAGAGGAAAATACTGATGATAAAGACTTATTCTTTTCTTTTAAGCAAAGTTACAACGTGTGATATTATTGCTACTGGAAAACTGCTGTGATGATAGTTGTATTGTGATCACAGTCTATGATTGTGATATGTAGCAGCGATAATCAAGCTGATCAACTGTCTATGTATGTGTGCATGTGAACATTTCTGTACTCTTTTCATTGTTTTATAATCATTTACGCATGGCACATCTGCAGCTTACCAATTGTGATACTCTCTTCTACACTCCTCAACTTTTTCCTCAACACCTTTGTCCTATCATGGGAAAAGATTTTCCCTCTTCTAAATGCTGTATAATGCTGCCACCTCATGGCAGATGAAGACATTGCAGTTTGTTGTGATTCCTCGCACACACAAAGGACAGGCATATGTCAGATTTAAGAATCAGAATGACTGACAAACAAAACACAAAACAAAAGAAAATGGTACAAATAGCTGATGAAATGGACAAGCATTTTTTCCATACCAAATGCAAATTAAAAAAAAGTATTTAATAAATAAATAAATAAATACGTGCATGCATACATACATACATACATACATACATACATACATAAATACATACATACATACATACATACATACATACATACATACACATTGTATGTATTGTGATTTGCTATGATGTGTTTTTTTAAATTATAATAATAATTGCAGAATGTTTGACTTTTAATTACCTTGCTGGTTGCTGCTTGTATGCTCTTATTTTATGATATTTTATGTTTGTATCTGTCTTTTATATTGATACTTCTACCTTGTATAATTTGCATTTGCTTCAAATGTAAAATGCATTACAAATAAAATTAATAAATAAAAATTACAATAATAAAATTATAAATAATACAAATAATAAAATATATTTTATAAGAGCTGCAGTTTGTTCGCCCTCAGGTAGAAGTTCACAATGTCATTTTTAATAATAATAATAAGAAGAACAACAATAAGAAGAAGAAGAGCAAGAAGAGCAAGAAGAAGAAGAAGAAGAAGAAGAAGAAGAAGAAGAAGAAGAAGAAGAAGAAGAAGAAGAAGAAGAAGAAGAAGAAGAAGAAGAAGAAGAAGAAGAAGAAGAAGAAGAAGAAAAAACTATTATGATGAGTTCCTCAGAAATGCAGTGTTGGAATGATGATATATGATCGAACAATAGGCATATCTATTTTGGTGTTTTAGGGGTTCTGATGAAGCTGTTATTGGAAACAAATGTACATCGGGTTGTATGCAATATGTCTTCAGTTCTGCAAGGCCACAATAGTAAATATATAGAGCACAATGAAGAGTAAATATAGAAACTGTAAAATATTTGAGTCAGTATTTCCCTCACTACTTAAGAATCAAACGTTAATCCTGTGCGTGACTCTTTTTATTATCCTTTTTATATTTCTTTAACTCAAGATTGGGAACATACACACACACACACACACACACACACACACACACACACACACACACACACAAAGACTCACGCACACACGCACACACATCATAAATGCTCTGAAGTCATTTTCCTGCTGCATTCAGATGTCATAATTTGGCTGGGGAACAAAAGAAAATCTGATTTCCTTCCTCGTGTGTATTTCAAGCAGCTGTTATATTTCAAACAATCATCGGTGGTGGTTTTAATTAACAGCCTCTCAGAGTGCAATCAGACACTTTTCACTTTACTTATCAGCAGAGCATGCTTGTTATTTTCAGCAGTTTCACATATTCACACCTGGCATGTGGGAGTTCAAAGGCTTGTGCAACTGCATTTCGTATTTTTGTTGGAGGAGAGGAAAAATGTCACTCATTAGCTTTCATCTCCCCATATCACATAATCCTGGAAAGTCATGGAGAAACTGACATTGGCCAGTTCCAGACCTCAGCCGAGCACCTCTCTGGACCAGCTGCAGTTTGTTCACCCTCAGGTTAAAGTTGATGATGTCACTGATGTCACCTGCTTCACTGAGTCCTCTCTCACCACAAGCAGCAGTGTGAGAATCATGCTCTTTGATTTATCCAGTGCCTTTAACACAATCCAGCCTGTACTGCTGAGAGAGAAGCTACAGACCATGCAGGTAAACGCCTCCATATCCTCCTGGATTACTGACTACTGACAGTCAGACTACATTTGTGTTTCTGAGCTGGTGGTCAGTAGCACAGGAGCACCGTCCTCTCACTTTTCTTTTCAACCAGTACAGCTCTGACTCAGTACAACTGTGAGTCCTGTCATCTGCAAAAGGGTTCAGATGACTCAGGAGTTATGGAGTGAAGTCAGCGGTGTGCAGGAGGCAGAGTACAGAGAAGTGGTGGACCGCTTTGTGGTGTGGTGTAATGTGGGGACAACCACCTGCTCCTGAATCTGGCCAAGACCAAGGTGATGATTGTGGATTTTAGCAGGACCAGAACTAGAATAAACACCATTAGCATTCTTGGACAGGAGGTAGAGTTAGTGGAGGGATACAAATACCTTGGAGTCCACCTCGATAATAGACTGTACTAGAAAGGCAATACAGAGTCTGTCTACAGGAAGGGACAGAGCAGGCTCTATGTCTTGAGGAAGCTTAGTTACTCTAATGTTGCAAAATCTGCAAAAACTATGCATGACCTGCTGGTAAATTAGTGGAGCACCAACAATAAGAGACTTATTCAGCTACACTATGAAAAAAAAAGGTTACAGGAAGTCATTCCTGCCAACTGTAATCAGACTGTACAATGACTCCTACCCTGAAAGTATGGAAAGACTGTTCACCTGCACTCACATCTGTTGTGTTCATAATATTATCATAGTTTATATTTGATTGTATATTTGGCCTATAGCTTGCTCTGATTTTTTTTCTTTTGCCCTTTTCACCTCTTGTATTATTGTATTTTGATTGGATTTATGATGGGTGGATGATGTGGGATTTTGATTTTGATTTGGAACAGATCTAAAGCTCCTCAACAGGTGAGACCATTGTTCTGATCACAAACTGGGTTTTGGTTAGTTTTATAGGCCCACAACAGAAATGGTTCCCATCACAACCCATATCTAAGAAAACAAGAAAAGACTCTCCTGAAAAACTTAAATGATAACAATGGAAGAAATTAAATGTAGAAGTTAAATTTAGAGAGAAATCCTCCAGTCCAATGTAATAGGAGGCTTATAGTTGGTGCAGGTAGGACAATAGTAATTACAGTTAGATTTCAAGGTTTTATTGTCATTCCAATAATGGTGTGAAATAAAATTCAGATAACTCACTAGCAATAAGAAAAAAACCTCACAAAAAATCTGAATAAAACACATAAAATACCAAATAATAATATTTGGTATTTATTTTTAAAGTATTAAAGTATTTAATACTTAGTTATTCATATGCATATGCAAAAATGGTACAATAGCTCAACAATATAATAATAAAAAAATAGGTCTAATAATAATGAATTAAATCTAATATGAGGAGTTTTAAGAAAATGGGATCCAAATAAATGTTTGCAATGAAAGAAGTCAGTGGACACATCTGTCAGGCTCATCTGAGTGAAAAGTGTCCTATTCATAGATCCAGATAATCTTGTTTCGGCAGATATTTTAGTTTCACAGGTATATACATGTTTTATGTTTTGAGGTACTGTAACTCCCTCTTCAAGAAAATACAGGATCTTCACTTGTAGTAACAATAATCAAACACTAGATGGTGCTAGAGCTTAAAAATATACAAGAATAAACAGAGGACACAACAGAGCTCCTTCAGTGGAGACACGACCCTCAGCTCAAGAAACACACACACACACACACACACACACACACACACACACACACACACACACACACACACACACACACTTGGGTCCCGTATGATCACTCTCTAATACAATTATGGCATTGAAATGTCACATTAGAAATTGAAGTTCTATAATAAAATATATTCTCAAAAGTAAGATTTTTAATTATTTGTTTTGCACTGGGTGGCCATTAGGGACTTTTGAGCAAGATATTAGTTTGAAAAACTAGGAAAATATAAAATGAATATACTGTAGCAGATGGGAAATGTTAGTCATGGTTGTGCCAGATGGGAATTGTTGCATTTCAATTATCAGGAAAAAGAACAATTTAGACTAAAGTATATTAGGGCATATGGCAGATTGTGAATGGTTATTATTCCTGACTAAAACTCCCCTGTGATTTGAGCCAAATACAGTGAAAAGAGGTTACTGTTAATTTTTGTTTTCTGTATTTTGTAGCTGGGGACACTAATACTCAACACATCAGAATTTATATTGCAAGCCAGTATAATTAGACACAAAATGAACCTTAATGTAAAAACTGTAAACTACAAACAGGTGTTGCTTTTGAAAAAAACAACACACTGAAAGTGGAATATTTACCTAAACTCATCCCAAAGAAGTTTCATCACAATGACGTACAAACTAAAATTTAACTCCAGTACAGTGCCAGAACAGGAATTTAAGATTTACCCCAAAAACTCATTTTCATATTTATTTTACATCAATTCACAATAGATCCTCATTAAGTTATACTACAAGCATTGTTAATTATCATTCAGACACATTTCTCATTTTCTTGGTTCAGTCCTTTGGGGTGAAGCATCTATATTGAAAAAAATGATCTATATTACAAGATGTGAATGGATTTTGTATGTTCTATGCTGCACATTCCCTGCACTGTTATCTATATGTGTCTGCATTATAGAAATGTAGCTTTTACAATCAAAAACCACAGCAACAGGCAAATAATTCAGTGAGGCATTTATACTGACCAAGAATATAGACAAGGGAGGAAAGTAGCTAAAACTCACATTTGTACTCTTGTGATGTATTTGTACATTTTTATCTCTTTAAAGATGGCATGGTGGTATTGTCTTTTAAATTAGATTTTGAATTGCAGGCTTGTCAGTTTCAGAAAGTGAAAACTTTCATGGTAGCATATACTGTTGTGGCAGTTAGATGGGTTTCCTTTTAAATGGGATTAAACCTGCTGTTTTTTTCTCAAAATATCATATGATTTTTAGATTTTAAAAGATTTTAAAACACCTTAGATACAATCTTAGAAATATCTTTAAAAGATAGGGGAAATGGACAAGGCTATCATTACAATGTCACATTGGACCTTTAAAAATGCTCATAAGTAAATGCAACATAGAGCGCTAATTAAAAAGTACTTTTGCTTTTTAATGAAGCAAAAAAACTGCAAGCCAGTTCAGATATCTACACTCATGTTGGATGGATACTTTCTTTTCACTGCAACATTTATCCAATACATCTTTCTGATTATGGCTGTGCACTTATACCATCAGTGCTCTGCTTAGTCTTTTACTGCCATGTCTGAAGCCATAATGCTCACCTGAAAGCAATGCTGACACTTTGCCACCGCTCTTCATTTAGCCTTTCACAAGCCAGCTCCACCTCAGCATCCACCTGTAGTCTCTGAGTCAACAACACTTTCCTATCATCACTCCCCTGCTGTGCTGCGTTTCTTTGGCGGAGGTGTTGAGGTCAGAACCTAGCTGCTGTATATATTCTACATTTCTATGATAATTAATTTCACAAGATTTGGTTCTCTGAACTGTAGTTAAATAAATAATATTGGTGAGTAAGTAGAGAAACACTCCTACGGTATACTTGAGTGGGATTGTTCTAGTCCTTCTCCCACCTGTGACAATCAGCCCCCTGCAGACAGTGAATACATGGTCACTTGTACCACAATATGCAGCAGTAAAACACATTATGCTGTCTCCATGAAATACACTTGGATCATTGGTGCAAAACATGGTAATATCACAATGGAAGGATACAGCATATCATTGAAATGTAGTTTTACATAAAGTCTTAATGTATTTGTATGTGATTACATCTTTAAGATTATTCTGATGGCATACAGTTTTACCCCATTTGTCTCATGTATGGAGTAGAAAATATGTTTTATTTTTAAATGTAGTGGAGTACATTTTAAGTTACAAATGACTCAAAGTGACAGTATGTAAGACTCTATGGAGAACCCCTGGGGTCAGCTGAGGAAAAAATGTTCCATGTGTAAATCTGTGAACATGGTTTATAAACTGTGCTCTCAGATTTATAATCTGTGGTTATGGATTTGTAAAACATGCCCACACATTTGTAAACCGCGCTTTTGGATTTGCAGTAACTCAAATTTATCTAGATTTAATTGTAGATTCAATGCTACATTATGTTGTATATTGGACATTTCACAGCTTTCATTACAAAACCAACCTTTCAGTTTGAGGCTAGCGGGGAAGCAGTTACTAACTTCAGCTTCCCAGACTAACTTGCCAGTCAAACTTTGTGTCTTTAGAGACTTCCATTTACTCATAGTCATTTATTTTTTATGCAGTATTTATTTAATACATCTGTTTTAAACTTAATAAAACATTTTCCTTTATTGCAGAGTTTCCAGAGGATCAGAGTAGAGAGCTTGGACTGTACTCTGCTTACTTACCAGCTGTTAGTTTCCCTCTGGCAGTTTCCAGGTTTTTCTGCTGCAGTCATAGAGTGAGTTTTTGAATCAGCCTACCAAAGGGGGTATCATATCTGTCAATTAGGGACACATGACACTTATTGTATTATTTAGGACATTTCTTTACTTTTAGTCTGGATGTATAAACACAGTGCCAGTATTTGTAACACATTTGTAAACGCAAAGACCGCACTAAATCTCAACAAATCAAAAATACATGTCAAATACCTCTAAACCTTACATATATGACTGAATAGGGTCCAGTTAACTCACTTCTACCATTAATGTAGACATTTCACACAGACTTTGATCAGCCAATATTCAAATCACAATATTACATCAAATCTACTCTTAAATCTAAATAAATTGAACTAACTTGTGGTCGGAGTTGAAATGCTCCATATGTAAATGTCCTTGTTCTCTGAAGAAAAAAGTCATTTGAGTGCATAGATTATGAATCTGAGAGCACAGCCTATAAACTGTGCACACAGATTTACACATGGATCTTTTTTCTTTCCTCAGTTGACCCCAGGGTGGGCTCCATAAGACTCTACTAGAGTAAAGCACTCTGTTATTTTCCACTGTAACTAGGCCTTTTGTGCACTAATAATCATCTGTACAAATAATTTTCAGATTTGACTTTGACCCTAAAATACCCTAGACCTTGCTTATAATAATGATAATAATACAATTTTGCTTTACACAAGCTTTACAAAATGTATCTGTCCCTCATAATCATTCCCTTGAATACAGCTTTCTGCATCAACATACAGTATTCATGTGTGTATTGTACACCTCAAAACAGACATCAGAAGATGCTTCTGTATCTTATTCCTGTTTCTAGGAAACTGAAGATGTTTTATCTGCCCAGATAAAGTACCTCTTCCAGCCTTGGGGTTGTGCTGTTGCACCATCTTCCTGCACTCCATTCAAAGTCGAAGAGGTCTTGTTTGCCTGCAGACTGGCCCAGTATCCACCTGGAAGTGGTACAAAAGCACAGTTGTGCAGGAAGCTTCTGCAATTTCCTCCCTCTTGCGTCACAAACGCATTACTGTGCCTCTCACCCAAACCACAACCACATGGGACCCGGTGCAGCACTGGAATTTTCCCACTGACAAAAACACATTAACTGTGCAGAGCTACAAGCTGACTGGATCGTTGGGTCGAGCTGTTGCTGTGATCCCTTCAATGAATGAGACTCTTCTTAGCAGCACCTGTCGTGTGTTTACAGGAACAAATGAAGTGTCTGTCAGAATCTGACCTTCAACATTTTTGCAAGCAACTTCTGCTTTGCTTTGAGAAAATTATTTTAATTAGTACACATGTGATTTACATTCATATGACATTGTTGTAAAGGGTTGTAAAGGCCAAACACACTGACACCAGCACTTTGAGTTATTCCAGCTCATCACACTAAACACAAGTTGGAGAGAGCTATGCTGGTTACAAACCTCCAAACACTCAAAAGAGTCATAAATTGTAGCCGTGTCCTGACTCCATATTACAGTATAAAGTGTGTGCTACATTGTATTATTCATAGTATATTTTATGTGTCCCCACCTCTACACTACATAGTGACTGCCTACATTATGTTGTTTTTATTATTTGTTATAATATTATTTTTTATAGTTAGCACACTACAAAATCATCATACATCACTTTATTTACAACAGAGTTCCAATTAGCATATCGACAATAAACTTTACAAAAAAAGCTGAATATTTTTCAGAGATTTCAAATCTCACCTGCAATATAAATTATTTACAGCAGCCAGTATCTCTTCTATTCTGTTTGTACATTACATTGTCAGATAATATACATCAACAGCACACTGTGGGGAAAAAAGTTAATTAGGTATGCATACTAACATCTGTGAGTACATACTAACCTGCTTACAATCAGTGTTTAGTATGAAATCAGAGGAGAGAGTCTGAACGTCAATCAAGCAGCATCTGTGCACTCCCACACAGTCCTGTGGAGAATCAGTCAGAGTAACTAAAAGCACCTGTGTGGGTAAAATGTATGTGTGTAGGGGCTTTCATGTGTCAACTACTAGATAAAAAGTACAATATAAGTATTGCAATATCACTTTTTTATAGATTATCATTTTACTTTCCTTAATGCTTAATTGTCATAGACAGATATTACACTTACACAGGTTTTATAAGTGAACATATGGAAAGCTCTGGCTTACTTATTCTATAAAGATATATTTATTGCTCAGTTGAAAGAGAAAGCATTGAACTGGAATGAAGTTGAAACTTCTGCCCAGTGAGGTGGTAGTCACATGTTACACAGCTTAGCTCAGTTTATATCACAGAGATAATCCATCGCACACACCTGGACCATTTTAACAAAAACTGCATCCACATGCCAGTGCCAGTCACTAAATCAAAATCATGTACAGGCGTCATATTTTTTAAAACTTATATATTTTAAATAACCAGTCAAAGGAATTAAAATGCAGATTAACTTTCCTCAAAATTTAGTGCAGATAACTGGCACCAAATTACTGCTACGGTAGGGCATACTGTGGGGGCTAAAGATGGTATCCTCTTTACCTCGCTCTATGGAATGACTTTCATGCTTGGCTGCTGTCCAATTTTATCTCCAGGAGTTGCTAGGCGACAGGAACATCCTTATTGCAAGTGTATTCTGGGAAATGATGAGACCCATAAATGAATTCACCAGATCTGTAACTTATTATCTGCCTTCAACATCATTATCATATGGGTCAATGAAATAGAGGGATGTTATAAATGGGCCATTTAAGAATAGCACTGTAGTATACTATCATGAGACAGCACACAGCAACAAAGCAAATAGTGTGAGAAAAAGGGAAATGTTGGTGCTGAAACATTAAAATGACACTTAAGGTCACTAAAAGGTCAAGCAAATCAAATTCAAGGCATCTCTTTAAAATTGTAAAATTGAACTTGTAATCTATATCTGCTTAAACCGGGAATCTTAAGTGTGACCACAATAATGAGAAGCCATGTGAATTAAAGAATCCTTTAAGTCACTACTCAACACCTGACTGATGCCATTTAATTGAGAAAAAAAAAACGTATTGAAAGTGTGAAGAATGGCAGAACTTTGTCTGTTATCCCACATTTTTTTTAAATCTGTGACATTTCTGTGTCGAGGAGGCTGTCCTTGCCAAGCTCAGCAGACAGTTAGCTGACAGGGAAGGGTTGTCAGCTCCTATAGTTCACCTGAGCTTAGAAGCTATAAAATCTTTTCCCTTCTCTCTTCCTCACCTGACATCCTTCCCTTACCATCCATTACCTTTTTTTGTTTTCTTTCTTGATTTTGCACAGCACATAACGCACAAATGCATGCATTGCTCTCACTGCTGATGCCGCTCACCTGCACACACAATATTGTTTTTTCTTCTTTTCTGTTGACTTTAGTTGACTTTAATAAATTGCATTTGTTGGAAGAATAATTCTTATGGGGACTCCCTCCTTATCACATTTCCTGAGCCAGTTTATGACATTTTGCTCTGCCAATGGAGCTCTGAAGATATTTGTTACACGCACAAGTTGTATATGCTTTGTTTCAGTATTATATAAATACCTACTTATCATGACTCAAAAGAATAATTGTCACCAGCCAAAACAATCCTAAAAGTAATAAAATATTTCACAGAATAACTTTATTTGACAGTGGTTGTGCTCATTGATTAACAGTAGAAAAGACTGTGAATGAGACAGTTTGCCTAAAGTGAACATTTTCATCTGCTGTTCCAGCCCAGATGTTTAAATGGCAGAGAATAAAACAAATATATGTCTTATATAAAGTTAATTTACATAATTACATGACGTAATAAGTATTCACAAAACAGCACTGTACACATGTGTTTGTCTCATGGGATATAACAACAGTGCATTTGCCTGTTCAGAAGCCATCAAGTATCAGATGATACTGAGATGAAATAGAGTCAGTGCTCAGCTTCAGAAACATCTAATAACAAAGAACTATTAGGCCTCTGGTTAAGTCAAGTGGAGCTGGACACTAAATCCCATCAAAAGAAAAAAAGACAATATAAAAAATATAAAATAATCCTTTCATCAGCATTATTCTCCCTTCAATTGGGTGAAATGGTCTTGGGTAATGTCTGTTTTGGTCTGCCAGTTTATTGACAAGGTTAGGCTCCCTCCATGGTTATATCTCCTGTCATGTTTAGTAGGCTTGATTATCTCTGCTGATAGAGGGCTTAGCCGGATCTAGCCATACTTAACACTGGAGCAGGCTGAATGGCAACAGTTGCACACAGAAACACTGATAAAATGTTTTGCTTCACAACATACAACGTGGGAAATGTAATGCAATGAAGAGTTATTTTAAAGGATGCCAGTGTTAAAGCCAATAATTTCATCTGACTGCCAAGAGATGTTATCCACATAAGACGCTGTTGATTGGAGGATGACATCTGGAGGAAATTTAATTCCTTATTCCAGAAACTATTTATAAATACCAAGAGGCACAGATAGGAACAGAAAACAAGTCCCCTGCTGTCTTGTTTTATATTTGTTGAATCTCTAAGAATATGCCAATAATAATAATATGCTGAGAGAATCCAGAGCCAGGCTGTGACTAAAGCCAGACAGACAAGTATTTGTTTCAAACAGATAACACATTTTTAAGAAAACGTGCTAAAAACAAAACATAATGCTCAATGAATAATGTTAAGATTATCTGATATTGCTTTTGCTGTGCAAAGATCTTCTATGGATACGCGCCGGTGACTTGGAGGATTATTTCAACTGACAGTACATCTGCACTGGTGAAACAGCCACTGAGAAATAAGCTGATCATGCTGTGAAAGAAACTTAATAACCTGTCTGCCTCACTTAAACAGCAACGAGTTTTGGTTTCAAATAAATCCTTTGTGAAATTTCAATTACAGCATCAAAGCTGTAATCTGCCTGCAGAGGGACAGAGTTGTTATCGCAGAGCCCGGCGAATGGTCAGCGCTGCAGTGTTGACAGAGGGTTCAATAACACCATACTAGTCATTATGATTTCTTCCACACCAGTGGCTTTGAACAACTCTGAATACACAAGTGTGACAAAACAGGTATTAATGTTTTTGTAATACCTTCTATAACCACAGAGGGTGGTAATATGTTGAGAATATCCAGCGCAAAACCTTTTCAAGGGTTTTTCTTCCAATTTTAAAACTCCTACCTGCGCCAAATCACCAATTTTGTGGAGGCTATAGATGGTATCCTCTTTACCTCACTCTATGGAATGACTTTCATGCTCAGCTGCTGTCCAATTTTATCTGTGGGAGTTGCTAGGCGACAGGAGCATTGTTATTACAAGTGTATTCTGGGAAAAGATGCAAACCCATAAATAATGCTGCAGATTTGTAACTTATTATCAGCTTTCCACACTGTTGTCATGTGGGTCAATGAAAGAGAAGGATGCTATGTAAATGGGCCATGATGTCATTTAGCAGATTCATTTCATTATTTGCTTTGTCCTGCCAGGAGAACCACACAGATTAGGTTTGAATGTTTCAGCTCTATTACACCACATAAAGAGGTTCAAGTCTGTTGCTCTGTGCTAAACTGATTTTATATTTTACTTTAAAAGCTTTTTTCAGCTTCGGTTTCATTTAAAAGCAACTAATTCAATAATATTTTAAAACATGTTTCTGCAGCCAACCTGGCAGCTACAAACAGTACAGAAGGCTCTATGTCATTATTACAAGTGCACTGTGAGATATTATGATATCAATAAATGTATTCAGATGCAGATCGGCAGCTGCTGATAGTATTAAAAAAAACTATCCTTGAATCTTAAATTGACATCCTGGGTCACTGAAAGGTTGCGAAAAGGAAACCAGAGTCTTAACCTTGAGGCTGAGAAGTTTATCTTGTTATCTATGGCAATGATTTCCAGCCAGGGGTACTGGGGTATAAAAACTGCTGAAAAACTAGGCGGTATGTGGGAAGATTGTGGAGCAGCTCAGTTAAGTCGAAAGGCTATAAATAAGGATTTAATAATATATATCCAGATATTTATTTTACGGATGAAAATAGATACATAAATTAGGTGATGCTACTTTTAATGTATTTAAAGACAAATACACCTAATCACTATTGTATGACTGCACTAGACAGTGGCTTATGACATCAAGTGCTGCAATTGAGAGTCCGTCAAAACTAGTAAGCAAAAAAGGACAAAAAGCTCAAAGTAATTGATTAATGGGTGAATGAAACTAAACTGAACCTACAGGTAAAACATTAAAAGAGACCAAGCTTAAATATTGAAAATAACAGTATAACTATATATCTTGTATGGATTCACAGAGGCAGCAATGGCTGTGTTTTCTCTGCAGTGAACACCTCCATGAAGCTATCCCATCTATCAAACCTATATGATGAAGTGGCTCTTGATCACAGTATTACATCGGACAAAAAAGTTGGGAACCACTGATCTACTGTACAAAACTACAGCAATTTAAACAGGAATCATTCTGTGTAGCCACCATGATGAGACGCTGTTTGAATTAATGAATCCTGTAAATCACATTAACAGCAAAGACTAACTACTGCTGCAGAGCATTAGCTATATCTTTATCACCTGCCAGAGGGCATATAGTTGCCTCATTCTTGGTGATAACTACTCTAAGTCGACACCTGACCGATAATGCTGCCTTTTAATTAAAATATTTTCCTCATTTATCTTCTTCTTTTTCTTTTTTTTTTTTTTAAAGAACTTTGCTGTTCTCTATCTCATCTTGACAAAAACCTTTCTTGAATTGCTCTGTCCATCAAGCCCTGCAGAGAGATGCTGTGCACACAAATTTTATATTGCATAAAAAACAGCCAGCTAAGACATATTATATGATCATGAAAGATACATATCTTATAAATGGTGCAACTAACTCGATTATATGGGCCCTGTCTGCAGAGCAGCTAATGGAGGCTGCAGCGTAGAGGGAATAAGACCTGTTAGCTGACTGTGTTTGCCTGAAATGCTAGCCCGCTAGGCTTTTTCACCACTGTTCTCACTGAGATAAATCCCTGTTGCACTTAGTAGTCATCCATTTTTAATGCCACAGCCTCAGCTGGAGAGATGCATGAAGACATGGGAGGGGAGAGAGGAGGGAGGGAGGGAGGGAGGAACAGCCAAGGTGTGGATGACACCAGCCGGATGCTTCAGGCTAATGTATGTACAGTCCTCTTGATGTGTTTTTTGTGCTGTATGCTTAGCGTCAGCAGCAATTATAAATGTCTGAGGCTGTTTTGCTAGTGAGACGGACTGCAGACAGTAAGGACATTCATAAGCTCATCACTCTACTTATTGTTTCCCTCATTGATGGGGCATTTGAAAAAAACCTAGCTGCTGCAGTAAGTCATAAGCACTCACAGCTGCACAACTGTGTACAGCTCAGACTTTTCCAAAAAACAAGAAGCAGCAGCAAATCTTCCTGCCTGTTTTTGAGCCCCTTAATATGTCTGGAGCAGCCATTCCACAGATGGCAGGCGGAGAAGGCCGGGAGGGCCAGCTATTCAATCCACTTCAGTGCAAACATGATCTGTTTGAATGGTGAGGCATAAGCCAAGACATTCTTGTGTGGGCAGACCTCCCTAAACAACCACGAACAACCGTGGCACTGTGTTTGTCCTTCAGACACAAATCTTTCAGATACGAGAGCAGCAGATCAGTTTGGGTTTGTCCAAAAGCAAAGGTTAAAGAGAAGTTTTCCTCTGCTGAACGTGATGTAATATGCATGAGGGTTTAACACTTACATGATCCACATGCAGTCTGTGTGTTGCTTAGTCAGTTTGCAGGCCAATTAGGGCAAGTAGGGCCATTCCTGTAAATGTGCTTTTAGTCCGCTTTCCTGCTTGATTTAATCAGTTCGTCTGGAGTTCACTAAATCAGTTAGTGAAACAGTAATTTGAGACTCATGCACTACTTTTCTATTTAAAAGAGGGTTTATATACCCACCCAGTCAGATGTTGAGCAAACCAACTGAAGAACATGACCACAGAGCTCCAAATATTTGATACGTTTTTATTTCTCTAGTGAATTCATATGTTGTTATTCTGCACAGCAGCATACAGGAAATTGTGGTAAAATATAAATAACAAAGTTCAACAGTGTTTCTTTTTCTCTTATTCATTTAATCAAAAACCTCTGTTAAAAGTGGCAAATTTTGTCAGCCTTTTTCAATATCCACTCTCTTGCACACTCTCAAGAATGTAACATTGAACAACTAAACTTTAAAAAGTATGGGTATAATCATTATTTACAGACAATCACCTTTTGGTGAACAATGCTTATAGCTTCTTGGAAATTTGCTTCCATAATGTTAAATGCAACAAAATGAAAATACAATTATGTTATACAAAGATCAAAAATACTATCAAAACCCTTATTATAAATGGCAGCACTATATCAATAAACTGCTGTTGACATTTTACATGTAAGTACAAAATCCTGTTGAGGTAGCGCCCTCTGAAGTCACTTGTAATGTTAAAATACTGAATAAACATCACTTTATATACAATACAGCAAATCTCTCTTCTATCTTCAATGCAATTGTATTCCTTTGGTAAACAAAACTGTCAGAAATGTGCAGTCCTGCAAGTGACACTTTCAATCATACATTCACAACATTTTTGCATCTTTTTTGGATTCTTCAGAAAAGAAATAATGGGATAACATGTTGTTGTTTACTAACATTCATTTGCTCCTTTTCACCCCCCTGCATGGTGTGAAAGGTAAATGGGACTCACTCCACTTCATATTGCAGAGCAGACCTGCCCTAGAGACTCTCTTGTGAACACATTGTCAGGGCAAACCAAAACAAAAAAATACACCTTTGAGATCGAGAGACCTGACAGAAAATAAATCCAGTGTGTCGCCCTTATTTGGGAATGTAAACATAAAAATTGTAGGCTAGAATCTCTCATTTGAGCGTTCTGACTGCTGTAAAGTCAAATAACTTTCTCATCACATAGGACTGGAAAAGAGGTTTGGCTTGGCAACAATTGATTATAATGTTCCCCAGAGAATATGAGCCCTAAACAGAGGCCACATTGTCTTTTTTTTCTCCCTGCCTTGCAGATTGAATGTCAACTTTGAGAGCAAGTTGGAAAATATGTTGTGGAGTTTTTAGGCAGGCAGATGGGATCAAAGAGTTCCTCCTCCATTCAGACGCACATAAGTACTCATTAATGACACATTCTTGAGCTTCTTTAATGGCAAACATAACTTTGGTTTTCTAAGACAAGAAATTAAATCGTAGCGAGCTTAGCTCACAATACAAAAATACTTGGTAGAAATATGACATTCATACCCTTTGCCAATGTCAGTGTGATTCCCTACAAGACCAAAATACTTTTTTTTTTTATGTATTCACACTTTGTGATTATAGATACATAGGTGTATTTATATGCACACGCTCAAATGACTACAGACTAGAAAGAAAAATAAATCCAATGTATAAAGCATAAAATTATTCTATGTGGATAAAGGAACTATAAAAATATAAGAGATCTTAGAGGAAAAAAAGATAAAATCAATATGTTTATGAAACTGGGATAAAGGCTAGAGCCGAAATCAAAACAGTCATCTGGAAATTGTTCAGTGCAATTTAATTTACTTTATAGTCTTGTCTGTTTAGAATATTTTCATCCTCTTACCACCCACAGCCCTCCCTCCCTTTAATGGGCGCTGGGATGGCTGGTCTTTTGACAGTGGACAGTATTTTATCGTATGGGCATTGTCCCCGTTGGCACTGCAAAGGGGACAGGTATAAGCCCTCAGAATCGGGCAGACAACCCTTCCGTCCGGAGTCTTCAGGACGTGGGAGCCGTACACCTCCTCAGGAGCTCCGTTATTTCGGCAGAAGACGCAGATTTTGGGCTCCTGCTTGCTCCTGGAAGCGGGTTTCCTCATCTTCCTCTCCATGCCGAACAGATCGAACCCTGCGAAGCTCCCACCAAAGCCCACCTCCCTCTCTGGCAGCTGGACACCGAGCTGGTTCTGAAAGGGGCTCAGTATCGAGAAACGCTCTTTCAAGTCCAGGATGGAGGCCGGCGGAGGGCTCCCGGACGGGCAGCAGCACTCCAGGTGCCCGTTCTCTCCAACGCCACCCGCGATTACGCACGGACACGCCGGGGAATCGTCCAAACCCAGGGTCGCTTTCAGGGACTCAGTGATGGAGTTGGGATTCTGGGGCATGCTGAGTTTATTATTCTTCGTAACCAACGTCGTCAGCCCGAGATAGTCGTTCCAGAAATTAAAAGTATAGTCATATGGGCTGCGCGCATTCAAATAGTTGTGATTGAGAAAATCCATGGCCACTTCTGATCGTGTTCTTGCCGTGGAAAGGTGAAACAACCAGTGTAATCCGTCAAGTCTTTGTAGCCAGAGTTCGTCTCCAGGAATGGTTCATGTATACCGATGTGATCTCCAGTGTTCCTGTTATGTTTGAGCGTCCTGCAAACAGGCTTTCTGGTTATAAGGACCAAGAGGGCGGGGCGCTCTCCCTTCAAAACCAAGTTTCTGATCAGGTTGAAAGCAGACTCCCTTTCTTCAAAGCCACATTTAGACAGATTTGTTTTCTTGCAGGCAGGAGCTTTTTCGTAATCAATCATCATTCTGGCGTTTAGAGATCGAGGCATTTTCATGAAAAAAGTTGTTAATAGTTAATGACTTTGGCAAGTGCGCAGAAAAATAATTTCGCCCACAAAGCCTTACTGTAGTTAATGACATTATTTCAGCACGAGGACTAATCGATTAGAGGAGGATAGGTTGCCTCTTTGTTCCCTCTTGATACTAAAACGTTACAATTCCGCATGTTTTCTGAATCAATATCGTTAATCATTGTGGGTAAATACCATCAAAGCCAACTCGGGCGTTCACACACCTTAACCCCTTGTGTGCCAAAAGCAAAGGCCCTTTGTTCCATGCAGCAGCCATCCCCTCACTGTCCTGAGAGAAATAATCTGTGTTGATGCATCCTATTATGTTCAAATTGAATCAATATTAGACAAACCTATTAAAAATCAACACGTTTCCTCATGCTGAGTTTTATGGCTTAATTTACTGGACATCCACAGGGTGATTTTCTCTTTGAATGACCAATTTCGATAATGATAGGTAGTTGATTATAATACTGTTTTTTGTTGTTGTGTGTTTTACCATTAAGAATGTTTTCTTCATTACAGCACAGTGTGCCATCTCTTAGAAACTGGTATAACCTACTTAAAATCAAACTACGAAAATTATACACTTCATAAAAGCAGAAACACCTTCAACTTCTTACATCTCTGTATGTATAACACTTATGTTTGGTTGTCATGTGCTGCAGATCCTAGTATAAAAACCTTACACAATCCAGAAAAAAACATCAGTCCAGCAAAACATGATGTAAACACAACATGCAGAGATGTTTTCAACAGGGGGCAGCATAGTGCAGTTACAGGTTGGTTCATTTAAACTCCCTTCCTCACAGAGAGTGACTGAGAGTGCCAAACAACACCTTTAGTAATGATGGCCACTGACTGGAAGATGAAAGTCACTTGTGATGTTTCCCTTGCCATGCAGATGTCATTAGGGTTAATATATGATTCCAATGAGGCAACAAAGCTACTTGAAATGAGCATCTCAAGACTTTCAGTAACCATAATAATATACTATTATCCAGGTTTACTGGGTGGAGGTTTAATGAAGAATGTGTATAATTACAGAGAAACTACTATCAAAACTGGGCAAGTAAAAACATTTTATGAAGTGTTGTTAAAGGGTCAGCCACGCAGATAATGCAATGCTGTTTTTATATGTCCACGTTTTGAGATATATGTCTCTGATATTACACAATGGAGTGGAATTGTTTGTGGCATTCACAGCACTGGAAAACATTAAACATGTTTTTTCCAGCTCTCAACATCTCTTTCATTCTGATCATCTACACAAACAGTTTATAGAGACTATTTGTTTTAATTAAAGCAAGCATGTAGCGCTCCTGGTCTGAAAAGTGACGGCAATGCGGAAATGCCTTAAACCTGCATTCTTTCTAATGGATATCAGGAGGCGACACCACTGGTTTCAGAAAGAAGTCCAATTGTATGGAAGTTTATGAGAAAATGACCCGACTTTTCACTTAATTTATTACCCCAGTAAACACAAATCTCATCTCGATCACTAGTTTCAAATCTTCAATACATTCTTCAATTAAGTTAGACAAAATATAGGCTTTAGGGCATGGCTACGTTATGATTGACAAGTTGCTACCACAGCGACAATGTTGATTGTGTAATGTAACCATGACATGACCCCAGATTCAGAGTATAGGCGTAGCTGCTGCTATTTCACAATGTGTTTTCAGTTAATCAAAGTTAATTGTAACACTTTGGTCACATAAAAAAGTCTTGTTCAATGTTGTGATAAAAGACCCTCTAAGGAGATGGCTGTTCAGTTTTTCCAGTAAGTAAATTTTGTTTTAGTGGTTTTAGGCCTGTTTTTTGCAAAAACTAGCATTAGCAATAGCATTATTACAGTTAACCAGCAACTGTAAATACACAGTGCTAACCAAGCTAGCAGTTGACACTATTGTCAGCTCGATCTCATCCAAATATGGTCACTTCTTGTATCACAAATCTAAGATGGCAACAGCCGAATCCAAGATGGCAATGGTCAAATCGTTATACTAAAGGCTTCAAAACAGCAGCCCACAAACCAACGTGGGACATCAAAGTGATTATGTCCTCCTTTTTTTATACAGTCTACGGAAAAAAGTAGTTACAAAGAAGACTGTTTAAAGAGGATGAATTATTCAGAGTAACCAGGACATAACTTGGAAGATACTGTTGTATTTTCAAATTTATTTTCAATTCTTTGAAAACACAAGAGTTGTATTGGAGTGGAAGTAGAACTATTTAATATGGGGAATCCAACCCTTTAAAGTGAGTCCCTTTACATTTAAAGTACTGTCTAAAATACTGAGTTGTGGCTTGAGACAATACAACAACAAACTTTTCAAAGTCACCCAAGAGCCACTTTCAATATGGCTCCAAGATGGTACTTCACAGCACTCAAAATCCCTTTAGAAAGGAATGCTAGGGCTCTTCAGTGTTCTTTCTATTCTTGTTATATGCACATAACTGGAGGGCTTATAGCATGTAGAATGATATGTATAATCGGGCACTCCCAGCATGTCATGCATCATTGGTTTTTATTATGCAGGAGCTGTTATGAGTCGTTAAATTTCCATTATATGTCTCTGGAATAATCCTGTCAATGAATTTCCTGTGCATTGCCTCTCAATCAGTAGGGGAATTGATCTGGATTATGATCCTTGAGGTAAAAGTCCAGGTAGGGGGAATGTGAGGCAGCCATCCTGGCGGTCGGCTCGCTGGGCCTCTGATCCTGCGATGAAGTGGGCAGCTCAGGAATGTGGAAGCGGCCCTCTTGAAACAATGATAACACGAGTGACTGGTGTTCTAATTAAAACTTCCAGGGGGAGGCTGCAGAAACTCACTGACTTTTCACATATATTTTTAAGGGATCTAATAAGGATGCACTACCTTTAGAGACGGAGTGATAAAAGCTGAGCAAAAGTACAGTTCAATGAACGCTGATGTTTTAGAGGCCATTTCTCTCTGTTCTGTATGTTCAGCAAGTTAGTTTGAAATAGTATTGACTGCTCATTGGATTTTTCCTTCCGAGCCACCATTCAGCCGGTGCAAAATATGAATTTTATGATGAAGCATTAATAATGTATGCAATCGCCAATTCTTTTTTTGCAAGCCGGGGCAGATTGTGCGAGCAGATTCCTGTGTTGCTGCAGTGTAACTGAAATATTCATGGCCACATTATTCCTTAATTTTGTTGTGACTAAGAGGGATTAATACTCATCCATTAACTAAAGCTAATTCTGTGGCTGCCTCGGGGTTGCATGAGTATATTGGAGAAGGAAGTGAGATTAGCAGTGGAATGATGCATAACATCAGCAGGGTGGCTATGGCTGTAAATCGATTTAGGAATCACACTGACTAAGTGATTGTTGTGTAAGTGTTTTTTTGCTTGACAGTGGAAAAACACAGATCATCAGTAAAAGTGGTTGCTGGCTGAGGACGACACTTTGTTTTTAATGATCAAATCATATTTCCTGCATGGGCTCATTAGCAATATGGAACTTACATCTATTTTTTTTTCTCTGGTATTTGTGCTTTAGGTGTATTATGCAATGCAAATCAGCTCACACTTGCCTTTTGCTGAAGTTAGGTGTATGATAATGTGCGATTTAAACCATCTCATGGATCTAATCTTCCACTCACACTTCATGCATTGTGATTTATAATCAACACATTCTCTGCTGTGATCTAGGCCTTGTATTTTGGCAAGATTTGGGGTGAAAACTCTGTTCAATTCATATTCAACGAAATAAATGAATGATTGATGGTATTGTGGAATGCATGAAGAAAGGAAATCTGATCCTCTTTGTCACCCTTATTGCATCTGCTTGTACTGCTACTAATAATTTAAATCTATCATTTGGGCATGTTTTGAATCATTAACATCAGATATAATGTCTGTAACCTCTTAGGCTAAATTGGAGATTTTTTTTCTGTGAAAAACTACAATGTGCTCTGTGGCTGTCTGGTTATCCTCTTTTCTCTGTTGCTGATTTCACGAGGCAAGTTTCAGCAGTGGCCTTGGAGAGGCGAATGTGGGAAGGATTACACAAAGCATACACAGAGGGAAGCTTTCTGTGTATTCCTACACTGCTGCTAGAAGCAGCTGCCATGGATAAATCATTACAATGCCTTGCTCAAAGATACTTGAAAAGTGGATATTCCCTCCAACTATATTTAAGCTGATAATCCAAGCCCGAGCACCACAAAAAGGCCTCAGTTATACAGTACTTTTTCATACATCAACCTCTCTCCATCTCCATGTTTACAGAGTAAAATATTGATCACTGAAACAATACATAATGGGTTTTCAGGAATTGCTGAAAAATCCATTTTGCAATATTGATTGCTGTAATGAAGATGTATGCTGAATCACTCAGTATGAAAATGGCTAATGTGCATTTGCAACCTGCATTTTTCATACCATTTTTTTGTCAGAGTAGAAAAACTGCTTTCTCTTTTCAAGCCAAAGATTGCCATGTGTTTTCATTCACAGCCATTAGAGCTCTGTTTGTGATTATGCAAATGAGAAAACATGCAGGAAATTTAATCAGAGCGCAAATTTGATTTCATTTGAAAGATTGCTCGGGGGTGGGGGCTTGATCGCATAATATTGAGCAACCAAATTATGTTCAATATTTGTTTTCACAGTGGACCTCCACTCGGACACGCCACAGCTTTATAGGCTTAAGGTTGGCCTTGGTTCGGAGGCTTGAAGTTAACAGCACTGTATAAGGTTTGATTATCCTTTGTTCTCCCCAGAGATGCTGAATGGAAAATGCAGTTAATGGGAAGCATTTCCATATCAGCAGCAAAGCACAGCAGCTTGTGTTTATGCATTTTTATTATTGCTGCGCCCCCTGAACCAAATATCTAAGTGCTCTGTTTTCTTTTGTTCCCTGTCTGAACAGCAAGAAAATGGGCTCTTTATAATTGCACATGAACTCAGGAGATGCCATTGTGCTGTTGTGTGTGTCGCTGTAGATAACTGGTGATTAAACTGAATGTTACTCCAGAAGCATGACAGAATTGAAACTAATAAAGCATGTCAGTCAATGAAGGAGTCGGGTCTGTTTATCAAATGCATAGATGTAGAACAGGCAAATGTCATTCTAGTTTTGGAAGGGACCAGTCTCGGTTTGTCATGCTGTGACCTGAAGTCTCAAGGTAAAGACAGGCAGGTTGTTGTACATCCCCACTGTCAGTGTTGAGCTCTCCACCCTTAATTTTATATTTTTGCCATCTTAAAACATGACCTTGTACAAATAGGCAGAGGTAAATAAACCTACATGATTTGGTTTCATGGAAGAACTGCAGGAAGAAAACATTTCTGAATTAGTACAAGTGAAGTACCTCCAGAGCAAATTTGCACAAGTGCCCTCTGGGGATCTGAAGTTAATTTCACAACTTTAGCAAATACCAGAAGCAGAGTGTTTCGGGTGCATAGACTTGTAACTTAAATGCTAGTTTCGGTGCATAGGATCTCAGCTGTACCAAGCCTGAAGGAATGGTTAAACCCTTAAAACATGGTCATGATCCCCATGTAAACACAAGTATCCTTCTGTGGTTGGAGCTAAGTCTTTCCTAGTCATTTTCAAAGCATACAACCAGTGATTTGCAGGAAAGTGCAGGGAGCCAAAACTTATGAGCAAGATATGCTCACTCACTGAGCACTTTGGAACACCTGTGCACACTAATACAGCTCTGCCAACTTTTGTTAAAGGTTGTACATTTTAGCTTTTGTTGACATTGTCAGAGAGTAGTGTAGTGGGTGGTGATGTACTGAGTGCATCATTTTGAATATTTTGTCCACCCTAATAGGTTACATTAAAATGCTACAGCATTTTGATTCCTTTGGTGGACTGCTGCAGAAGTAGCAAGGCAAATGGTAAACCTTTGGCCCTTAGAAAAACAGGTGGTACATTATACACTTAAGATGCATTTCAGCTACTCCTTTGGGAGAAAAGAGAATTTTGCACTTCAGAAGCCTTTGTAGTTACAGTACCAGAAGCTACCCACCATCATGTGCTGTCTTTTGCATTCCAGATTTATTCTGCCAGAGAACAATCTTGATGGGCTGATTGATAACATTCAGCAGTTTGACAGCCTCAGATTTGTAGGACCATGAACAGCAAAAATTACAATTCTTTAAGGTTGCACAAACAGATTTATTTAACTGGCTTGAGCACAACTGACCATGAGTTCCACTTAATACATTTTGGTACAAATCTGAAGGCAGTATCAGTACATGACTCCATCTAGGGCAAACAATCAAGATGCACAATACAAACATTTTGTTACAATGGTACCAATGAGTCAACATGCAGGTAGGGTCCCATGGCCTTTAGGCCACAATCATATCTCCATACATGCAATCTTCCTCCAGAGCAAGATTGTATTTGCTTCCATCTTTGTAGGCACTTGTAACAATCTTGAGCCAGCCCTTCTCACCCTGAGGGAGAAAAGTCTTAGGGTCAGTCAGATTATGAATGAAGCGCATCAACTGAATTTCATTTTAAAAATCCAATTTTTAAATGTTTAAAGTTACCGAGCCATGTCTGAACTGAGGCTGTTACTATTACTATGTGATGACTCACCCATGGCTCTCCCCAGGAGTTACGCACAATCCAGTATTCAGTGCCATTTTCTACTCCCCAGCCTGCTACTGACACAATGTGGTTGATGGCAGGGGACTCAACATATTCTGAGTACAGTCCTCCGGAGTACACATCAAGTTTGTCTGTGGCCATAATTCCACAGCTGAGATGGAGAAAATTAGAAGGTCAAGCAGAAGCTACTGAAGTGATTTGGGGAAACAAGTGGTCTTGCACTGGTAGAAATTTGTGATTGGCCAGTCTCGCACTCCAGCAAGAAAACTTAAAATGCAGCATTGAAGTTTTGCAAGACCAGTAAAATGTTAAGTTTCACAAAACCTGATTGGTCCTCCAGTGAAAATTTCTGCCTTCATATCATCCCGTCCACTAATGGCTCCAAAGTCTCCCACTTTCCACAAATTGTAGTTTGGCACATTACTGCACTTCCCAAAAGTTGTGCAAGTCCCACATGCATTGAATGGTTTGCATTCTGTAAAAGGAAAAAAAGTTTACACCATAATATAACAGAAAGATCAATCATGAACCACAACTTTTGAGTTCTTACTCTGATCGATGGCCTGATAGTTATTGCAGGTCTCATCAGGGACGCCGTGATTGTGGGCATACTCCCATACCCCTCCATGGTCCCCTCCGTGACAAGTGCCAGAATCAGCACAATCGATCACGTGCTGGACAGACAGATAAGCAGATGGCCACACTCCTTTCCTCTTGATGTTGATGCGATCTACACAAAACAGAAAGACAAAAGAAACCCACAAATAACATTTGTTCTGGAAAGTCTCAGCTCAAGCGATTTTGAGGTCTCTGAACTTTCCATCTGTGACTTTGTCACAAGACTTAGTTTGCAGACTAGTCCTGATGAACCAGTGGAGACCTGAGCACAAGTTGTATCAGGGGAAATCTAACCTGCCATAGCACTCGTGCTGCCATGAGCCCAGCAGGACCCGCAGTACTGAGGGATGTGCTGGTTACGAGTTGTGCTGGCATAGTTGACACCGTTTACATTCCTCCAGTCCCAGGACTTTGGGAGAACAGCAAGATTCAGGAGTTCATGAGGACGAGCGCTGGTTCTGAGAGAGATGTTCTCAATCACTCACAATTGCAGACCTAAATCTCAATCTGTATGCCATAGTAAAATGTGTGCTTATGAATTGCAGTTAAAGCAAAAATAATTTTGTTTTGAATCAACTTAAATGTAAGAATGAACACTAAAAACCTCAAGGTCATAAGATTTGGATAACTTAGCTGGTTGTGATAGATAAACAGGATATACAACCACATGAGTTTAAGAAGTGCTAGAGAAACAAACGCAGACAACTCACTTCACTCCAAAGTCGGGCTTCCTGGGCACTGGTACGTAACAAATTGGCCTCTCACTTACAAAGTGTCTGGCTAAAACAGCAGGCGTAATGAGCGCACAAATAAAAATTACAAACTGCATGTTGAACCACAGCACATCAACCAACTGACTACAAACTGATTTTGTTGGGGAATAAATACCCCAAACAGACCAATCAACAGAGAGCTAATTGTCTGTGTGCCGAGCCAATCAGACTTTATTGATCTCACCTGGGCACCCACCTGGTTGTTGCTGCTGTGCAGTGCAGACGTTTGTTGGGTTCAGATCAGTTAAAGTATGTTTGACTTTTAATTATACTTAACACTTAATTGCAGGTGTTGAATGTCATTTAAGCTCATCTTGCCTTACCAAATTTGAATTTAAAGGAAAATTAAATTTTGTGCTCAATATTTTAATGTGTAAATGTGTGAAATAAATCATTTATGTTATTCAGGATTAACAACTTTAATTTCTTGTTTTGGATCACTGGATGTCATCTGACAGACAGGTGTTATATTAAGTGTTATTGACAGCCCTTTAGTTAAGAGTTTCAGAAATACAGTTTTTACCTGTAAGACAAAGATGAAACTGCCTAAAACTAAAGGTAACAAATTAAAAAGAACAACTGTATATTGTGCTTTTATTTTGCAACATTGTTTATTTCAATGTTTTTTTTTTCTTTCTATTATGGTCTGTGTTTGAATTTGGATTTGAAAGTTTATTGGGGGTCATGACCTGCATTTCTATGCATTCATGTATTGCACTTTATCTTTTTATAGCTGCTGTAAAGCGGTAAGGAATTATGGAAATTGAAGTGAGGTAGAGTGAACACTGATATTTTTTAAGGTAAGATGTTTGGTGGATTTTTCTTGGCCAAAACCCCTCAGTGCATCTTTCCCATTTGATTACTAACATAAAAATGACTGCCAGGAGTACAACAGATTGACTTCAATTTAGTATCATTCTGAGGATATTGATATTGATATTTCGGAGCAGCTGTGATTGAAGATTGAGCTTCTCATCACGTTGGCAGTTTAAATCTTCACTAGTGTGAGTCGGTGATCCACATAAACACTCCATAAATTCAGTTTTCTGTTCAGGATTTAAGATTAATAGTACAAAATATCTTAAGTATCTTTTCAAGAGCAGTTTTAAAGTTGTATTGATGCGATGATCCTGGACAGATGTTAATGATTATATTTCCTCATTTCCACATGTGTTTCTTTTTGTTTATGCTCTTACAGCCTCTGATAACAAAGACTTTATCAGGCTTCACTGTGAGACTGCAAACAGAGCATGATACTAATTGACTGCCTGCCATCCTCTCCCATCTGCAGGAATAGAAAGTCATATTTAATGCGTTGATTAAAATCTAATCCCTCCATGTGAGTCGGAGATGAAAGTAATTTTCCTGTAATGGAGACTATTAATATTTAGATATAGAAAGGAAATCAGATACCACATTTGCAATCAGCTGGAGGATGGTAAATGATATTTAAGGCTGCCAGTGAGCTGGAAACCAACGTCTGCAATGCCAATAAGTTTGACTCTTTTCCAATTAACGCTGTTCTCTCTTCTCATATATAAATGTATGGTTTTCCTATCTTTTTCTCTCTGTGATTTCTTTCCAGTTAAAACAATAAATCAAGTTATCCCCCATTATTGACAGGTTGATGCTCTTTTTCTTATCACCATGATAAAGCATCGCTTCACTTTATGTACGTATGGCCAAAAGTAGTCATTCCAATCCACATACTTGTGTACACTTTCTCTGAGCATGAGTTTGTCATGCTTTGATGTGTAGGACCCTTAGTTCCAATTAAGAGAAATATTAATACACAATATTTCAAACAACAGTTTGCTTTAAACTCCAACAACACACAGCAGGGACTTGAATGTCCCTCCCTTAACTTCATCCAAGAAGTGTTAAGTTGAGGGCAGATTCTTTTACTTTCGGGTAAACCAGAATGCTGACTACGAGTCAGGCCTTATCGCCCAACATCAGTGGCCGACCTCACTAATGCACTTGCGGCTGAATGGGAGCAAATCCGTGCAGCCAGGTCCCAAAATCTTGCGGAAAGCCTTCCCAGAAGAGTGGAGTCTGTTATTGCAGCATATTAATGCCTGTGGTTTTGGAATGAGATGGTCAACAATCACATATGGGTTTCATGTACTGGTGTTGTTTGGGTATCAACATTCTTTTGACCGTGTAGTGTATCTTTCCTTTGATGTGTAACACACATCTGTTGGATGAGAACGCTATGTCTCTTCTTAAGTTGATTTGATTGTTTTTTAGTTTTCAGGCTCTTTCAAAAAAATAAGAAACACTGAGTAATTATATGTGGCCAGAAAGCTAAAGCTGTTTGTGAAAATATTGATTTTTTTTTTTTTTTTTTTTAAATCTGCAAAAATTTCAGCTATTTGAGATACATGGTTCATGTTTTTCTCTGTGCTCTTTAACACCAACTTCAGGCTGTAATTAACCCTTTAATCCTGTTGCAGATGGTGTTTGTTTTTTTGTTGTTTTTTTCCCACTGTTGCTTGCCGTTGGATCACTCAGTTTGAATCAGGAAATGCTCCGCATGGATACACGTAGAAAGCACGTCATACGCAACGATGACTCATTCGCTGACATGATGGCTTGTTACGGGGGCATCAGTGTGATATCTCCATGATTAGCATCGTTAGCTGCCTTCACGAGCATGTCCCCATCCTCATTAAAGTCAACAACATCATTAGTTCGCTCGCAAGCCAGGTGATTGATTTGTGTATGTGAGAGCATGTTGTGTGTGGGATGTGTGGCTACATGAACACATAAGTATGTCTGTGTGTGCATGTGGAAAAGATAATATCCGTGTTCAGTGATCCCTGTGAATCTTAGAGGTCAGTTGAGTTTCTGTGACATTTACTCAGGAAGATCCCTCGCCCCCACATATTCTCCACTCACCTGTCAACCGTCATGAAGGAGTGAAAGTCAGATTACTGGACAGAGCAGCCAAAGGCAGGTTTATGCAGCCACCTCAAATCAATCTTTTCATATGCTGTATTGACAGAGAAGAACCATGCACAACCCTGACTTTTAAGGTCAGAATGCCAATGTTTCCTCATGTTACAGTGGCTAATCTCTCTCACGATAACACACACTTATTAATCATTGTTGGAATAAAACTCTTGTTTTCCTTGTGGTTAAATCATACTGTAGTGTAACTTTACCTCGGATACTGCTGCATCATGTTCATGTTGTGCCCCTGCTGTGGCGTGCCTGTGTTGTTGTTCAAATTTCAACTGGAAACAGACGTTTTTTGCCAACATTTCTTTTGTGTATGTTTTACATTCATATTGAATACACATTGGCAGCTTATATCTGTTCAGTGTGGTAATAGATACTTTGTGGGTGTACTCATTTTATCTTTATTTTGTATCTGTGTTTCATAAATTGTGTATATAAGCAAAGGAAAAGCAAAGCATTCCTTCCCCTGCTTTAGAGACTTTGGAGGAAAGGTGACATAAAGCTCAAGAGAAACAAGTTTTGCTGTGTACACTTAAATACAGTCAATAATTGATGAAATGCGTAATTGATTATTGTGGTTCAGGAGGCAGAGCGGGTCGCCCACTAATCGGAAGATGGTGGTTTGATTTCTGGCTCCTTCAGTCCGCATGTTGAAGTGTACTTGGGCAAGATACTTAACCCCAAATTGCCCCAGATGGCTGCACCAGCAGTGTGTGAATGTGTGTGTATAGTTGGTTCCTCCTGATGAGCAGGTTGGCACCCTGCGTGGCAACTCCTGCCATCCGCATATGAATGTGTATGTGAATATGATTTGAAACTCCAGCACAGCAACTAAATGGACTTGAAACTGTAACTTTGAAAGTCATATTTTAGATGCTTCAAAATGTGAAATAACATGACGTGTATTTACTGTCCCAAGCTGCACTACAAAGAGCAAAGATCAACAAACATGGACAGCTGTTTAAATGGCAAATTGCTGCAGATAACAGTTTACAGGAAAAACATAAATTTAAAAATAAAAAGTCCACATTGCTCTACACTGGCAGATAAACCAGCTCTACTTGAGGAATTTAATTGATTAATATGTTTTGCATCAGGAGTAGACCATCATAAAACAGAGTACACAACATTAAGTGAAACTATCATATTATCAAGTGCAACTCTCTGTATTTTCAAATTGCAAACTTTCATTTGAAATGTGTGTCATTATTTGAAAAACGACTGCATCACCTTCCAACAAAGTTAAAGTTGACCAAAACATATAAGAATCTGATTGAACTTGACCTTAATCTCAGCAAATGTATTATGCATAATATGTGCAACAGATTTCATAATTTTAACATTCAAGTAATTTTCCTCATTGCATTTAAACTTACTTCAAGGTGATATTGTTTAAAATAAGCCATACAATACAGTTTAATTGAAATTGAATATTCTTAAACAGTAGTTGATTTCATGATGTTGCAGGATGTTTCACCACTTGTCCTACAAAAAAAGATTTTAAGACCCAACACTAGATTAAATGACTTGGTCATTAGTGTAGACCTCTTGTCGTCTAAAAAGCAGCCACATTTTCCAGTTGAGAAGATTTCAAAGGCTCCGTACCGAGCTCCTGCCTCTCCAGTGGAACCACCTGTCCACCCAGACCAAATCCCTCAGCCTCAAAGTTCCCTGTCGGGGGTTTCGTCACCCAGCAAGCCATTTCACATTCGATTGGCTCAAGTAATACTAACAAAGCTGTGGCGATGACAGACTTGTTAAGCACATTTCAGTCATTGCAGTCATAAATGGTTTTTAATAGAGAGAGCATTAGAATATGGTCAGAGGACTTAAACCTGAGGAATGGGGGCTCAAAGGTATCCCAGTGATCTTTACCAGTCATGTCATAAAGCCGATAATGTTAACAGCCCCTGTGGTTCATGAGAAGCAAGGGGGATAGAAAAGGCAATGCAGATAGGTAGAGTGAAGATACTGATGCTATGTATCAATATAGTCATAGTATAGTATAGGATGGTTACTAAAATCTAGCACAAGTAGAACATCTTCAGAGAGAGCGAGTATCATACTTATAAATTACTATCATACTAATATACTAATGTACATACATAGTGTACAGAAATGGTCATTTTTACAATTTACACTTCTAGACATATTAAACAAATGCAATATAATGTGTTAATTAGTGAGCTTTAGGGCTTTTTCATTTGTTCTTTTTATATCAGTGGATGAGTGCGTAAAAATTGGTCCTTAAGAAAGTCCTCTGGCCAAATTCAAAATTCTTCCTCGTGATAGTCCATGACAGACCTCAGCAATATGACAGACCTAGCTGCTGGTTACTGTTAAATTTGTCCATTCACATCCCAGTGTGCAAAGCGTGCCTGTTAAACATGGTTGAAGTTCCAAAACTGTAGGTGTCTGTATATAGAATATATATATTTGTATAAGAAAAAGTAGTGAAGTCTTGCTACTACATGTTGCATGGTTTGTTTGCGTAACCTCTGGAGCCGGCAGAGATGCAGTGCCAACAGGTGACCAGTCAGAACAGAGTAGACGCGGTCAGGAGGAGGGCCTTAAAAAAATAGGGGAGCTACGACAGCCTGTTTCAGACAGAGACTGAACTGAGGGACTGTGTAAAGGCACAGTACAAGTTAAATGGAGAGATGTTTAACTGTAAATCATGCTAAGATATTCCAGTAGAGCCCCAGAGTAAAAATATAGATCTGTAAATGTGCATGATACACACCCCCTTATATTGTGCATTAGTGGAGGCATCTGAATGCTTCAGTAATACACGGTATGAAACTAATTAAAAAAGGATATGCAGACAAGTGTCTTGGAAGGAAATCTTGGATTTGGAGAGCTGATGGGAAATTAGGTTTTCTCTTGACATCCTCATATCTTTCAGCTCTTGCTTTGGTGCTTCTACCCAGAGATTTGTTATCCATCAAACAGTCAGAGCAGCACTGTGATGTCTTCCTGTGGATTTTCTGTTAATGATGTTTGAGATTCAGTCAGTGGTGCTCTTTTCTGTTCATGCTATCGCCCTCATTGTTGTTCTGTTTATTAGTCGCACAGCAGCACCTCGGGGCTTGCTGTGTTTATTGATTGGTTGATTGGTTTGTTTACATTTAAACACTTTTTTTGCCATGCACCCTGCTTAGGGAAATCACAGTTTGCTCTGTTCAGTTGTACAGATCCCTGCAGAAGTGAAATACAGTGTGCACTCATGCACCAGGTGGAGTTTTCAAAATCAATGTAGTGTCATTCTCTTCAGTCATTCACTCACTATCCTCATCTTTTCATTCAAGCACCTAAAACAGCCCTACAAAACATTGTTGTTACTGCAAGAAATGTAAAATGCATGAACAAAGGAAGCACTTATTTTCTGCTGTGTGTACACCAGCAAATCTAAAGGCTTTCACCAACAGGGTGAATCACTCTCATGTTACAATGTATTAGTCAGTGACTGCATTAATGGGTATTCTTTACACTTGAGTTATGTGTCTCTACATATTATCTTTCCTTAAATATAATCTGTCATATGCTACTCAAGCCAGTAGAGCAGGTCATCCTCTGGAACATTTACTGTTTATTTGGCTGTGCACTGCTGCAGAACTGAGCCCTGTTGGGAACAAAGGGTCATCTGACACATGTGAAGCCTGTGTTTTGTGTATTCCAGCTCTAGCATGTCCACTTCTCTCTGGTTTTATCCCCCAACACTCTCTTTTAGGCTCTTGGAAACCGAAATCACTTCCCTGGAGCACAAATGGGAGACGTTATGAGTTTACTTATCTCTCCTGCCTATAGGCTTACCTTGGCCGGAATTTCCTCTTTTGTTCTTTGGCTGGTATTTCGCTTGTTGTGCCACCAGATCCCCCCTTCTGCGATGTGATTTTTGTTAAACAAGTCTTTCAAAGTCAAAAAAAGAAATCTCAAATTGGTGGGCTATGCCTGAATGGTTGATTCCCACTAATCCCCTGACTGAACTGCCCCCTCCCTTGGAGTCAATGTATAGTTCTGCATGCACAGATTCTGCACCGTAAGGTCACATTTGTTTGGCTGGCTGGATCACCACCACAGCGGACTAATCCTGCAGAATTAGTCCATTCAGCGACCACCTCTTGACCAGAAGGCATTGGCCATTAAAATGGTTACAAAAGGAATGCCTGAGTCCTTTACAAAGGATGTTTTTTTTTCTCCATAAGGTAAAGGTAACCCACAGAGTGAGTTACAGTTTCTACAACTCAGTTTGAAGCCTCATGTGGCAGACTTCATTTTGCACATTGATTGTGCTTATTAAACATTTAGAGAGCCTAATTGGAGCATGTGCAGGCTACATTCACAGTGCTGTGATAATGAGTTTTCCCCAAAATGGTTTAATGAGCTTTGATTGTATTTTGTAAATCAGAATTTCCAGTGGCTACTGGCAATCTTGATTGGTGTGATCAAGAGTGGTGAGACTACAAAGGATAGTTCCACACATTCAGTGCATAAAGGTCATTAAGTACATTACGGTGTCTGGATTTTGTATATCCTTGTCCTAAATCCAAAGTCCCCTGGCACCATTACATACCCTTCCTTTTTTCATGTTATTGAGATGCCACATTAGATTGCTTCTCTTTTTTTCAAATTGAGACCCAATTCAAGCAAGACCTATCTCCCTCTGTTGAGTGGTCTTGACAGAAGCAATTTTCTAGTTCTAATCGAAAGATTTCTTGATTGGTACAAACCACTAAATATCCACACCAGACACACAGCAGCACCAGATGTGTCCCGGCATCCCCAGAAACACTTACGTTTATTTCTTTTTTGGAAATTTGAAAAGAAGCATGGATAATTTGTGCTGAATTTTTATTTGAAGCTACTGAATGTGTAGATGCATTCATGTTGAAAATGATTCTGTTCTTTCATGTTAGATCCCTTGAAGAAACAAAAAACGATACTTTGATACTAAAAACAACAGTGCATCCCAAATCCATAATACCATTAAATATGTATTTTAGAACATAATTTGGGTAGTTGGTACATTTAAGGCATTATTGTGCTGTACTAATTTATAATACAAACTGAATTAAGGTGCATCAATCAAACTCACTTGAGAACATTATGGACAAACATTCACACATTGACGATACACCACTGTTTTCAGCTTTTTCAAGCAAAGATTAGCTCTGTAGTCTTTGCTGCATGCAACAATAGTGTCCATCAACCACATTCTGACAAATTAAGCATTTTTTCTGGGGATTACCTGACAGGCAGGTAGTTAAAACATGAACTTCAACGTTCCCTGTCTTGGATGTCTTTAGTGCATCATTGTCTACGTCTTTCACCTACTTTCCTGTCATCTCCCTTCTTTCAATAATGGCCCAAAAATAATTTAAAAAACTAAGCAATTTATTATACTTGTTACAACAATTCCTTCGAATTTGACAATCTAGGTCAGTTTAAATTGCCTTCCAAAATGACCCAGGCAAAATCAGCAATCTCTCCTCTGATGCCCCTTCTGGCAGGATCACACTTTGTTAATGCCTTTCAAAATAATTTGAGTGTTACCAATGTTTTTTTTTCTTTTCTTTTTTTTCTTCTAAATTTACCACTGCTATGATTATTGTCAGGCTTACTTCTACTTGAATAATATTAGGGAAGGATTGTGGTCTGAGTTAAAACAACTACTTAGTTATCGTTTGGGAATCTTTGTGGTTACAGTTCAAAGGAACCAAGAAAAAAAGTGGAAGTGAAGTCATCTGTGGCAGAGTCATGTACTATGCTGACCTCTTCTTTCCTCATGACCATCATGAGCATTCTCCTCAAAATCTTCCTTATTATAGCTTTTATGCACTATTACAACATTGATCTTTTTTCCAGCATTTTTGGTGTAGAGAGAAGACAGGAAATGAAGCGAGACAGATTTTGAAGGATATGTAACAAAGATCTCTGGCCAGATGCTCACCTGTGACATTCATGGTCAGCATCCTAACCCTGTAGTCCAGTGAACTACTTCTTCTAGGCTTTAGGCTTTTGACAATATGACAATATTCAAATTTTATTTTTTTGTCAGTCTTGCATCATGGCATTTTTAAGGGGACTTAAATGAACCATTACCTAAACCCAAACCAAACACTGTGTTGAATTCAGTACCTAATTGAGTAACTGATACAGCATTAGAAATGATTGAGAGTGCACATCTTAAGAGAATGATCATATTTTCAATTTTGAACATTTTAATATTATTACATTTTTCTTCTAAACTAAATCATGTTGTAGTGACATTTAGTTGGGAAATAGTACATATAGCTGTAACAAAACAAAAACATATCTTTTCCTCCAATGAATGTCAGACCATATAGTGTTTTGGAGTATATATATATAGTAAAGACCCCCCTCACCTTATGATACATTCAACTATCTGCATCTCTACTTTATGTTGTGGTAACAGTGTGCTGCAGTCTGTTTGGCCCATCTGTTATTTCTTCTTGGACTGAAAGGCAGGTGGTCAGCTGCTAATGTGCCCCAGCTTTGGACCACCATTCATCTCAGCCCACTCATTCTCCACACGGTGATCAAAAGCAACTTGGCTGCTAAATATACAAGCTCATACATATGCATGACATGGCTAAACAGTCTCCGCTGACACCCATTAGTTGTACAGTCACACTGAGGAGACCTATTTAGAGAATTTGCATGCGGACATTAGCAGATTAATCACGAGTGACAGTCGAGGGAAAGCTGCGGTCAGAAACCACTCGGGAGCCAATATGGACTCTGACCTACATGTACCTGGTAGATTGCTGGCCTGGTTACTTTATGAGATTCAAATGATAAAAATGACCCACTTTCCTCCTGGTTATGTGACATAGACTAGACTGAAAAAAAGAAAGAAAAAGAAAAGTAAAAGTCTGTACTCAAAAAAATTACATTTTTAAAAACAATGAATTGTGAAAGAAAAAAAACTCATGAAGGTACAACTTTGCGTCCCTGTGATTTTGATTTGAGGTCATCTTTCTCTGCAGGCAATGTTTTTACAGATATAAATATTTCACGTGTTACATTTTTTTTCCTTTCTTTCCTTCTTTTTGGCACAATGCTTTCTTTGCTCTTGGGATATCAAAAACTAACCCAACTCCCTCCTGGTTTGATTTCCTACCATCTCTTTTGTGAAAACATAACTGCAGCCAAAAAGAAAAGAAACCCTTGATATTGATTGTTTACTTCAGTGCAGAAACTGAAATTCAAAGCTCTCTGCATTGATTGTGTTATTTGTAGTACAATTCCCTATTAGGAGTGATGATGTCATGGAATAATGTTTATTAATCAAATAATGGAGGAACAACACGTTTTTTGTTGCAGTGTGAAAACATTTGAGAAGGGCTAGAGGAGAAACCAACTTGAGCAGAGCCAAAGAAACATATGATAATTTAAAATATATGACTTATATAATATGATATACATGGCATTAACACTTTTCAACTTTTAATGATTTTGACAGGTCAGCACATTTGCTAACTGGCTTAACTTTCAATTGTCAAATTTGTCTCACAGCCAGGTAAACACAGAACACAGACAAAACATTATAAATACACTATAAATACAATATAAACAACATATTGCAATACATTTAAAAACATATATTAAAAACTGCCCAACAAGTTCACATGTAATATGTCACATCAACATAAAACTTGGGGTAAATCCAGCCATCATCATCCAAGAGAGTTTCATACTAACGCTTTGAGCACTGAGCATTAGTCTAATCTTTTGTCCCCCATTCAGGATAATATCTGCTTCCAAGAAATGCTTTTATGACTGATATTTTTTTCTCTCCTAATTGCTGTTGGAAATTGTGTCCTCACCTGGATCCACTATCAGGCCTACACATGAATGGTGACCAATGTGCTGCAAGTGTGCACACAAGCCCAAGCACTTACTGTAGCTACACAAATAAACTGGTCTTATAGATTGTGTGTGCAATTCGGTGCAGAACATGCTACATCATTCATATCTATGGCTGTCATGGAAAATAATTTATCAGTGCCTATTTACGGTACAGATGGACTCTGGCTTCGGCGTCCAATTTACCTGTTGCTGTGAGAGTCCCCAAGTGAGCGAGGCTAAAATTAGAAACAGCATATCACCCAGTGCCATAGGTATCAATCACACAGCTGTCACAGCAAGAGAGAGCGAGAGGGAAAAACAGAGTGAGATAGAAGGATAGAGTGAGGGTGACTGAGCGATGAGGGCTGTACAGCTCCTCTTATTGTTGAGCCCCGAGGCCAGATACTGGATACTGATACTGCTCTGTATACGGCTGTAGGAACTCCTGTAGGAGATACTGCTGGATAGAAGCAAGTCTGTGTCATAAGTTTAAGCTTCAACCAATTATGGCTTTAATTAAAAAATGTATCACTGGTCTAGTGGATTGGATCTGTTCTGCAATGGTTGTCCTTAAATAGATTTTGTTTGAATATTATGTTGGATTTCCACACATATAATCCTGGATTTCAATATTGTAAGGTACAAATTTCATTCAATTGAAAAACGATAACATTCACTGTATGAGGCTTGCTGTAATTTCTTGTAATGGTGTATACAGATTGAGGTTTCTCCTTGCTATATTTGTATACATCGGACTCAAATAGTCAAATTGCTGTATGTACAGATGTTATCAGGCAACAGATGCACACAGTGTGCCTGTGAGTGTTTGAGTAACAGCTCACTCACTGTGATTTTAAAAAAAGCTGAGAAGTCCAGGTTTATCCTCTAATTTCTCTCTCTTTAGGTTAATGAATTGGTGTCATGCAGGTTTGGGATTAAATGTGATTTTTTTGGTAAATTGAAAGAATTTAAATATGATATAATAATATGATTTATGGGTTGAAGTCACAAATTGGTCCAATATTGTCCAGCGATGTTAAAAGACAGAAGATACATAAAGAAGTCAACATAAAACTAAATGAATTACTGCAATATAAAAACCCATAACCACCATTTAAATGAAATAAAAACAAAACAATGACAATTTGATAGTAAAAAAAATGTATTGAAAATGTTATGATAAATCTGTGACCCTACTCCATAAGTAATAACACTGTAAGCCTCTTTCATTTTAACAACTGGATGTGTAGCTGAAGGCTGATTCACAACATGGCTGCATTATTTACTTGAGGGACTTTACACAAACACTGGCCCTGTTATTATAGTCATCCTGAGTACTGGCCATTGTTATCTGTGAACACAGAAGTATTGTGGAGCATTCCCAATGATAATATTGTACAGTAATATATGATTTATTGCACATTTGGATCACATAGACACATATTTGCTCATGTACTTTATATTCCATCTTTACTATTTGCATTCTGTCTGAACACATCTTCAGATTTGTGGCATGTGAAGGGTCAAACTTTAAGATAATACAATTGGCACAAACTATAAAAATGGCCTCAGTCCCAGACCAGTATGCCTAGGAATCATGCCCATGATGGATGATGTTGCACCTTACTACTTACGTCCAATGCCAATACTCAGTGCCAATGCAGAAAGTTTAGTAGTGTGCCCTTAATGTAGTTTGGCAGGAATTAAGGGCTTGGAGGCCAGGGCTGCAGATGGGTGTGTAGCGTGTTTGACTTTGATGCAACAGCATGGAATTTATGTCCTTAAAAAAAAAAAAAGTTAAATGAATGTTTTCCTTTTTATTAACCGCAATCTTTCTCTAACTTGAGCAATACCACAACTGTAGTTTATTTGCCCTAACCGTGGCTTTTGCTCAATCCTCTGTATTGGTAGTAGCCACCCATATTGGACAAACACTGCAGTAATTTTCACAACACTGACTATATCTCTGGGTTACTCTGTTACCAATTCAAAAGCAGTTTCTATACATTCAATAGACCTGTTCATGTAACCAATGGCAACAAAGAGAAATGATACTGATAAGGGCATGGGAACAAATGCAGCTTTCATACAACAGGGTTATTTGTAGCAGTAACGGTTCCTTCATGTGCAGGGAATACCAGAAGTGAAGGATAAAAACCACAGAGTGCTGACTTCTGGGCTGAAAAGTCAGATTCAAAGATTGTGTCAAACAAAAGGCCTTTATTCTGCCTTTGAACCACACAGGCATAAACACTGGAAAATACATACTAGACAAGTAAAAACATGTGAAAAATATTCCAAAAAGAAGTTGTTTTGAGTCAAATTTCCCTCGGAAAAGAGGCAGCTTGCCTGGAGTTAGTGATTAGGAAAAGACCTCGACATTGTATGAAATGCAGGTGTGTTTCTCTGACACAAGTAATCCTGGGTTTTATTGGTTCTGCACTCCCCCTCAAAGGCCCATGGCCACTTGAAATTCTTTACTGCAAAAACTCTGAAGCTTCTGAAGCCTCTTTAGCAGGCAGAAGGAGGAGCCGGGCCTCCATTTAGCCTTATTTCCTGTCTTTAAAAAGGATGAATGACCAGCTTTAGGCCATTGAGAGTGCCCTCACCTATAGCACTCCGTTTGATCTCAGCATCATGGTCGCAAACAGGTTGAAAGAGAGAGGGCCCTTAATGTCAAGGCCATTCTTAATGAGTCTCAGTGGACAAGACCAACCACAGGCCTCTAAGAAAATGTAATCCACTGCTTAAGCACAATGACTTCCTGTATGTCCCCATGTCTGCTTCTATTTCTCAAAAGTTAACGTTACGGTCCATTGGTTTAGGAAATACTGATTGATTTGAATGACATGCTACACATTTAAAACTCACATCTTACCCTTATTAATGGGTTTTATAAGATTCCTGGCTTCTGGAGTTTAATTTGACGTAATCGGGTTACTCTTTATTAACAATAGCTAATCTTAATAACCTTATTGTCTTTTTGTTATTGTTATGGCTGATGTAAATTCATCTGGTGGTGCTAATGCTGCTTGCTACTGATGCTTCAATGGGAATTAAAGCGATATCAAAGCCTTATCATTTTATGGTCCTCCCCACTGCAGTTTGACTGACAAAATGTGAAGCGATAAGCAGAGGATGAATTGAAATGACTTTGGACTGACTCCATTTATGCACTGCATGGAAAATCACAGAAGATTTGTGCAATTTAACTAATCGTGTCTCCAATGCTGTCATTTGCATATGTTAATAAAGCAAATTCCAAAGCGGGGAAGAGAGAAAGACAGGGAATTAATTTGAAATCTCTTGTGCACAGCAGCAAACTGTGGATTTCGGCGATGCAGCTTTGTTAGCAAGAAGCACAACAAACGCCATCTACTCCGGACTCGCTGTTCAGTGGCTGCTCTGCTTTGTGTGAGTCTCTCCTGAAATCTTCCTCTGTGTGAGGTAGCCCCTTTGTGTCACCGTATTCCCTCGGCTCCGTTCCACCCCTTTGTTTGCTTTGGTGCAGTTTCCGTGGCGACTGAGCCCAGGGCCCCCAATCAGAGGCCCATACCATTGACAGGCAGGGGTGGGGGTGGTGAGGATGGTGTTAGTGCTGAGGGAGGGTGTTGAGGGTGGAGAGGCAGACTCGCACTGACTTCCCCTAATATACATGCATGAACATGCACGCACTCACACATTCGCCATCCCATTTGCGCCCAAATGCACCCACACCTACAGGCCATCAATTATCAATGGTAATAGCTCTCTCTCAACTCATCCACCATAAATCTACTGGTACTGGATGCGTCAATGACAAAATGCCCTTGTGATAACACAGTGAGTTGTTTTTGCACCCTAACGTAGCATGTGACAGCTCAGAAATTCGTCTTCCCCCGAGCTCTTTCTTCCCTCCCTCCATCACCACAACACTACATAACACCCATTCAGGTGAGGCCTTTGTCTATCTGAAGTCTTCTTTTTGTTTGTTTTTCCTCCCCCTATCCCCCTCTCCCAAAAAAAAAAGTTTTATCATAGGAATTCAGAGGGCTTACGCTTTCTAAAATGTTAACTACCACCTGCCATCGCTGCAGGCCCTCCAAACCTCAGGAGTTTTTTACCCAGGCAGGTTTACTCATTTCAAATGCTTGAGTTGACCTGTTGTTATTCAAGCACCTTAGGGGGAAAACCCTCTAATACCATTTAATCGCCTATGTTGTCCAGCGAAGTGCCCTCATTTTTTTTTTTTCTGGGGGAGTACATTTCGACTCTGGACTTCAAAGGGATCTTGAAAGTTGATCGTGTTGTGCAACATCACTCCATTATCCCTCCCAGCCCCCCTCCCTCCTCCCTTCTGTCTCCTCCTCCTCCTCCTCCTCTTCTCCTCTTCTCCATTACCTGGAATCTGGGCAAGGTGCTCATATTGCGCCCTGCTGATTGACTTGCAGCCATGTTGTCACGTCTCCTAACCTTTTGTCAAGCTTTAATCATCTGTTGCTGGTTCTCTGCCCCCATCCCTCCCTCCATCCCTCCCTCCCTCCCCCCCTTCCACCCCGCTGTCTGCCAAAGCCAAGAAACTGCTGTAGGTGCAGCTTGCCAGAGAGGCTGCAATTTATTTCAATGAAGCTTTTTGAAAGCATGTGTGGGGCTGATTGTGTTTATGTGTGTGTGTGTGTGTGTGTGTGTGTGTGTGTGTGTGTGTGTGTGTGTGTGTGTGTGTGTGTGTGTGTGTGTGTGTGTGTGTGTGTGTGTGTGTGTGTGTGTGTGTGTGTCCATGGCTCCATATGCACTGGTGGGCTGTGTGTTGGGGTGTCTTTGTCCACAGCTTGCTAGCATGCTCTTTATGTTGTGCAGCAGGTGACTGGAATACTGATTGCCTGAGGGTCTCCCTGCAGCACCAACACTTCCCTTTCTCTCTGCAGCTTAGATGGATGAAATCTGAAATTTGTTTAGATGAGATTAAAATAAATAAATCACTAAATTTGGTTCAGTTTTAATAAAGGATAACTCTACAGGGCTGTAGTGTGTTATTCTCCCTATCTCTAAATGAAAAACCTGGGAATCTGTTTGAAAACATCTGATTTTGCAGTATAACATCTTACAGTCAACATCAGTAGAATAAACCTTTACGAGAATATATTGGCTGCGTTGCTCTCAGCATGAAGACAAAGCTCAGATTGATCTCAGTGAGGTTCCAGCCATTTTCATCACACTCTGATTGGTGGCTTACATCGTATAAAAGAGCTAGATGTGAAAATAATATATGAGCTCATGGGAAGAATCATGAGTGATGAATCAGAGCAGAAATCAAAAGCCAGTGAGATCCTGCTTATGAGTGAAACGTTTTTACTGGACATAATTGTCATCCGGTATGATGACCATTAGTTTTTACCTCACTTTTTTTCAGAGATGATTACTTTAAATGACCAATTTGGATTGGGCAAAGCTTACAGATACTCAGAGAGACATGACCAGAGGGGAAACTATTATGTGCAATATTAGTTTTCAAATGGAAACGGACTTTATATCACATATTCAAAAAATTGCATTACACATTATTGATGAAAACATTATGATAAGGGTGTGATTAGAATTATGGAGTATTTTACTATATTTAAAAATATTTTCTTCCCACCAAACCCATGACCTGCAAAATACCATTTTATACTAATAATTTCCTTTGCCAAATAGATTTTGTAGGAAATGTAATGTTGAGATTATATTCACTGGCAGTCACTTTCACTGACTTGAATCATGTGATATGCTGATCTTTTTCAGTATTTAGCCAAAACCATATTGTTTGTCTAACCTTTACTTGAATGGTTTGACATATGAGAAACACGCTAATGCCGACACATCCAGTTTACAGTGTTTATGGTAAGCTAGACTAATCACCTCTTGGCAGCTTCACATTTAATGTACAGACGTCATAGTGACATTATTCTCTTCATCTGACTCTCAGCAATAAAGAGAATACACATTTTCCCCCAAATGGCAAACTATTACCTGAAACAAAGGCTGTGCGTTGCCCCAAATAACCATATAAATGTTAATCGAGCTTTAGTTGCAAGGAGGGGAAAAACAATGGAAATTCAATGAAGTGTGAAGGTTTATGTTGATTTAAAAAAAAGGCAGCATTACAAAATGTGAAAACATATTTGCTATAGGTGAATTCATAAAAGTAATTTCAGAGAGACGGACATGTTTTTATAAGGACTGAGCTTTCATAACTTTAATAATAGTAATGTCAGAAGAGGGTCACACTTAGGGAATCACTTTATTACATAACGCTTTTTGCCATCCAGCATTTATAACATTTTTTCTTCTATAATAATATATAAAAAGGATAACGCACCAATGTTCTGAGTGAGGTGGAAACTCTACATGAAAGTTATTACTTTAATTATAACCATTATTTTACTTATATGTAGGCCCAAGCAATTTGAATGGATATTATATCTGTCAAAAGGAGGATAAATGACTTGTGTGTACAAATCATCTGGTTTGATTAAAATGAAAGTGAATTCACTGCATCAGTCAATCTTGCATCAGCTCTGGCTACAGCCATCATGTATAATATCCTCTGCATTATTTGTTTTTCTATCATTTTTGTTTTATGCCTCCAGTTTGCAAGGAAAGTGCCATGTGAGCAAAACAAACATATTGCTCAGTTGCTGTTGGTCTTTTTCTTATTTTAAAGGATAGAAGTCAAACTTATGTTAATTCAAAATGTAACTTCTGATTATTCACGGTATTTATTCGGCTCCTGTTTTCAATTCCCTCTCGTCCTATATTCAGAGGGGTTATCTAAATGCTAATGTCTCAATGCATCAAACTGAAGGCACAGTCGGCTCCACAAACACAGAACCCCTTTTGTTATCACAGAGGTGGTGGTGGGGGGATAAAAGAAGTGAGAGTTTTATTGAAGGGTTTAGAACATAAAATAGATGTCGCCCACAATCCCATGTTCCATTTCCTGAACGTACACTGGAAATGGCACAAAGGACATGTCATTTAGATTTCTGATAGGGTACGTCTGGTCCTTGCACTCCTGCACACCATGTTGAAATGTTCAATTCGTGTCATGAGCCTTCCAGTATCCCCATGCTGCTGTGGATTAGGCATCAGAGATAGCATTGTATCCTCTGTCAAAAGGACAGCAGAGATGTGTAATATAGAGCATGAGTGTGTGTGAGTGTGTGTGCTGCATGGGGCTGATTGAGTTAAAAGGTGTTTTTTTTTCTTTTCTTTTTTTAATGGGACATATATTGCACATACAGTACACGTTGATTCCCTTTCCCTTCATTTTCCCTCTCTTTTCTTTGCTTCCCCTTCCTTCTTGGTAAAATTTGACGTGTAACTCCTGGATACAGATAAATACTAATATTTCCTTTTTCTCCGTCCTTTGTTTCCTCACCTTTCCTTTCATCTCCTTTCGTTTCCTCTCCATGTCTTTATTTATGTAGATGGAAAAACCTGTACAACATCTGGATACAAGAAAACACTCCTTTTTCCTTTCATCTTCTGTTCAAGCTTAGCTAAATTTTGAGTTTAGACACATCTGTAAATCATATGGCTACAAATGAACATCAAAATGTCCTTTCCTTTCCTTTCCCCCTGTCTTCCATGTTCTTACCCAGTCTGTTTCTTTTCTGCAGTCCTCACCTACATCCTTCTCCTACTTAATACCTTTCCTTGGGTCAAGCCTGTTAATCACCTGGGTTGCAATGTCCTTTAATATCCCTCACACTATAAAACCTATCTCCAAACCTATTTCCAATAAATACAGTTTATATGCAAGTTTTCCCAATCAAATAAATGTAATCACTGCCTGGACTATATTCATAGGTAACATTTTTTGTCCTGCATGTGGTGAGTTTTAGGCCACAAAGCACTTTGGTTACGGTTAGTGAAACATCGTTGTTTCTTTTAACTGTTAAAGTAATAAACATGTTGTGCTTCAAATCCCTTACTTTTTCACATACCCACACAATCCAATATTTTTTTCCTGTATTAAACCAAGACCACAATCTTCTCTGACTTTAACCAAGTGCTCCCAGGGCCTGAACATAACCAGAAAAAATGTGTAACGATGCTGAATGCTGATGCTTTTCACAGATACTGAACTGCAAGTAATTTGCAAGATATTTTGGTGTGCAGAAAAGAAAGGATTGCTGTTTCTGAACATTTCACTCATACGTTCAGTATCAACATTTGTGCAAGTTGACAAATATGTTAGTTAACAACATTTTCTCATAGAAATCAAGAGAAAACATAATTCAGGTAGCATTGTGTTTCTTGCATAATGTATTTGCTATTGCAATTTATTTTCTAGGAGACAGGGTTGTCCTTTCCTTTCATTCTCACTATTGCTCAAACTGAAGTTCACCTGAGAGCTGATAAACACCTTCCTGCCCGTTCCAACATCCCTGTTTTCCTTTCCTTCCTTTTACTTTACTTGTCAGTAGTGTCTGAGGTAGGTCACAACTGAAAATCACCTGGTTACAGATAAAGCTTAACCTTTCCTTTCTGTCTCAGCTCAGTCTACGAATGGCAAAACCTGGAAAACACCTGGATTTAAAGAAACACCAACCTGTCCTTTCCTTTTACTTCTCCATCTTGTTCAAAACTAAGGGAGCACATACGCACTGTGCTATATTCCTTTCCTTCCTCATATGGTTCAATCCAAGGATGGTCAGGCCTGGAAATCACCTGGCTACAGATAAATACCCCTGAGGAATTTGTGCAGCCTCTGAAGTCAGCAAGGCAAGCGAGTGAAAGCCCTCCTCTGTGCCCTCCCACCCGCCCTGGGGAGTTATAACACTTCTCTAATGGAATCTGACCTTCACTGCATTCCAGTTTTTGTTGAGTATTAACAACAGCAGCAATAGACTCTCTGACTTATACTTCTCCAGTCTAGTCATAGCTTTAGCCTCCCACCTCCATCATATAATGAGAAACAAACAACGATCGTTAAGTGTTGTCTTCAAACTACGTCTGAACTTGTAGAGCAGATGTCTTATGACAGGCGAGGATAAATATGAGGATGATATTATGACACTATCAATTTGTATGCATGTAGTTGTTTCCATGTTTTACTTGAGATGCACTTTTGCTTGTTGTATCCTTAACTTAAATATCATCACCTGCAATATTTAAACCAGTCGCTTGTTTTGGGCAAATTAAACTTCACTGTGATGAATTGAAGCACAAATGGAGTCTGTTAGCGGTGCTCGCCATGTAGCTGTGCCCTCCGAGTAGGCTGGTGTTTGGTGTATATTTTATGTGAAGCAAAGCAGGCAGTGTTTGGCAACCAAATGACAGGTCCTCAGCTGTTGGGCAACAACAGAGAGCAGCTGATGGCATTTCTAAGCATACTGTTTTGCCATCTCACTAGCATTACTAGGTTACTGACGAGGTCTGTGCTTGTTATTTGCTGCAGGGATGGGGCATCGAAAGTTAACCAGTACTTTCTATTTTATTTGTATTAAAAGGTGATTTAGAGCTATTATTAATTCTCCTTTTAGTCTGTGTAGTGAGTGCAGACACAGGTTATAAGTTAAAGGAAAAGCTTGAAAAAAAAAACAGTACAAAAACATGATAAATGCAAAAAGTCTCCATAAAGGGCACAAAGGATTAAGAGGTGATGTGAATCATTTGCTAGGACCTTGGCGGTCAGCACATCTCAGTCGAGTTGAACACCTATGGGAGACTTTGGAGCAACATGTTACACTGTATTCTTTCTACCTTCATCATCAAAACAACAAATATAGAAGTATCTTTATGAAGGAGGGTGTTAATTCATTCTCGTTCAACAACGAGTGATGAAGGTCAGGGAGCATTGAAGTTGTTCTGGAGGCTTATGGTCAAACAACACCTCACACAAAAGACACTGAATGTCAGCTTTTTCATGAGCTAAGAAATAATCAGCCTTGTTTTCTTCTTTTCAGATAATCCAGTGGGTTAATAAATTACTGATTTAGTTCATGCAATAGGAAAATGTTCTAAATAAAGGTATTATGACATATTGGGAAGGTATTTGTTTTTGACCAAGACAAAAGCAATTTTAAAAGTATTGTAAACCTCATGTATTTGTGTATTTCGTAAGAGTAGATTATATCTGGCATCATTTTCTCTGAGAAGTAAATAATGATATAGTGGATGGATATTTGTGCTGTGAGGTTGCATGCACTATACAGAAAACAAGGGCATGCAAGTCACAGGATTAATATCATAAAATACCACTCTAATACAAAGGACAGCCTCTTTCTGTAAAAATAGTCACTGGCTGATTTTTTTCATGACAAATTATAGTGGTTTATGGTGCTCAGTGGTTCATTATACTCCATTAGTAAGCTGTTTCTGAGGTGTTACTGAGGTGTTGTTTTGCCATTTTTACCCTTAATGCCAGTGTGATCACTGCAGCTCTACAAACCATGAGACAGCACACAATATGATCACAACACACTGATACAATACTCCATTGATGCATGCCTCTCACACTGCTGAAGCTGCACATTTTACCAGGAAAAGAATCCCTGCAGTGTGGGCATATTTTATCCCCCTGAATGTTTAAGTCATGAGACAGAATTCAGTTCAGACAAGTTGTGCAGGCGTCTTTTTTCTCTTTGTGTCCCTCTCCCTTGCCTCTCTCTCTCTCTCCCCCCATTTTTTCCTCGCTCTACATTCTTCCTCTGCCTCTTGTCTCTCTCTCGTGTCTCGCCCTCCTCCAGATATCAACTGAAATGAATCAAAACAAGTCCATAAACAATTCAATTTAAATGCATGACAAAACACTAACAGAAATATAACTCTAGTTATATAAGCACTTCACCAAGCAGGACAGACTCATGGGAATAGGCAGCAGTTAGTGGGAGCTATCTCTGCCAAAAGTGTAACGTTATTTGGTGAGTTTTAGAATCAGGAACATTTCTCAGCTGCTCAAGCAGAAATAATGTAATTGGTTGATTTACGTCAGAAGTACTTTTTAAGTGGGTAAGTTGTTGTTAAAAAGACAGAAGCTCTGTTTTACATCATCTTTACATAGAGGCTATTCCAAGTTTCCAGCTCCTTTTTCACAAATTCCTGTAAATATAAAAAAATAAAAAAGTAAGCATCTAAATACAAAATCATATAAATACATTACTCCAGATATTTACTTTTCCACTCCCGCAGAGTTGGGAGTTGTGTGAAAGCCAGATAAAGGGAAAAAAAGAACAGTCAAAATCAATACCACAGGCTTTTAGTGCTTCATACGAATCAAACTCACTTAAAGTCACTTAAATCCTACACATCCATAATACATCCTTCCATCAACAGTTAGGCTTTTTTATTTAAATGTCTGATCTCAGATATTTATTCATTTATATGTTTTTTTCTCAGACATTGTCTTTCTTCAGACTAGCTTTTTAAGTGATGTCATTTGTTTATTGTTATTATCTTTTATTTCATTTTATTTTATTATATATAAGTTTTGTATTATATTTTCATCATCTCCTTACAGTATTCCATTGTCCTCTACCTTCATCTTATCAATGCCAGTCTTGTTACGGCTCTCTGTGTTGTGTTTCTTGTTTTGTACTGTACTGCTTTTGCTATGTCTGGGTTAGGGTTAAAATCCACAGGCCGCATTTTGTGCAAAAAATGTATATAAAAGTTAATCTGAAGCGAATGTGAGGCTTCAGAAGTTAGTTCAAGTCTAATGGATGTCCTGCATAGTTCCTGTTTACATGCTGGTTAAGGTCCTGGTTACATTGCTGTCTCCATCTCTGTCCTCTGCTACACACTGTTTGTCTCTGTGTCAAGGATGTTTAAATAGCTGCAGGTCTGTTGGTCTGATGGAGCTGAGCTTTGGTTGAGTGGTGAGTGCAGTTTATTGATGAACACTTAATATCCTGAAGTTCAAGTGCAATAAAAACAAAAACAGGATTTTCATGCCTATTTCCTCTTTTATTCGAATACATATACAAATAATTTTGCTGCCTTAACAAATACAAATACAGGGCTCTCTGCACATCCCTACTAAAAAGGACTGTAACTATGGAAGATATCAACTACATTTGACTAACTCAGTTGACTATGGCCTCACATTATCTTAATAGTAAAGTTTTAAATGTGTTTTAGCTCAAAATGATGACATACCGAGGGGATCTTTTAATGCTTCAGTATCCACAGAAGGGATAATTACAACAAGCAAAACCCGTTTCAGTGTTCTTATGGACACTTGAAGATTGTTTTAAGATGGACTTTAAAAAATGTTAACCTGTCCTTTAAAGGGTTAGCTAGTTAGCTTAGCTAGTTATAGCCACACTAATCTATGGTCAGCTAGGCTATTACCTTCCAGGTTAGTTTGGGGTTAGGGTTAGGGTTGCATGACTGAAAACAAGTGGTAATTGTAGTTTTTCACTGCCATCTTGCCTTTAAAATGTACCTTAGTTAAGCTGCTTTTTGTTGAAGTTAGCCTGTGATGATGTCTGCCTTTGAGCTCTGATGATTTGTCTTCATGTTTTTTTGTCCTGAAGTTGTGATTTGTGTGATAGCTTTGTCATCTGTTCCACTACTAGAACTCTGGTTGTTTATGATCTTAATTTTGAAACAGAAACTGGGATACATATCTTGTAAATGATAACATACTGTGAACTTCACTGTAAACTCAACAATAGTATCATAGCCCATAAATAATCCAGCTCTTCCAACTCTTTGAAATATATTTCTCCATACTACAGATAGTATCTGATCACCTCCTTGATAATTGTACCACAAGCTATGCATCCTCCCAGAGCAGAGGTACCTCTGCTGCTTAATGGAGCAGAGAGAGGCACCCATGAATAAAACACAGTCAGGCGGAAGGAATCGCACTTGCTGGAAGGTGTTCACACGGATTGTGCACAGGAATGTGACACAAAATGATGAATCGGAAGCTCGAGAGCTCCAGAGCTTGTTCATGGCATTCACTTCACAGTAATTCTGAAACTCTTCCTTCTCTACAATATGTAATGAGAGGAGAATTTATGCATTACAAAGAAAGATGAGAGAAAGATACAGCTGGCTTATGTTTTCCAGTTGTTCTGCAAGCTCATGGCGGACATCTTGAACCATCCAGGGATTCTGTGTAAGATTAGATAAGGAGAAACACACATAAACATACCCACACATGCCAGTTTCCAATTTCACGCCTTCATTTGTGTAAGTGCTAAGACTAAACTAAATTAAGTCTGAAAAGTGACAGTACACCACCAGCTATGTTTATTAACCTTTTCACTAAAACCTTTTTTCCCTTGGTGGATTAACACATTTAAGACTAAATTACAGTGAACTTTTATATATTTCTTTACAGTTTACATCTTAATGTTTATCAGTAGTATAAAACAAATGGAAAATGTTTTATCCTGATGATACTTCAGGCTGAAAACCTGCTTTTTAAGACTTGCGTGAGTGTTATTTCTAAAGGGAATAACAAACTCTAAGGATTTGTGTGAGCGTGGCATGCACTCTCAATTTTTAATGTTATCTAGCTCTTGTTCCATTGGAGTTTAAAAGCCCAAAGCTAATTGTGCTAAAGTCCCTGTGGACAAAAGGTTGTGCCAAATGAATGTGATGTAATGTTTAAAAATGTAGTCTTTTAAGGAAAAACAACCTACATTAAGGTTTTTTTACTCTATTTGGAGATATTTACAGTCTAATTTAGATTTTCTTGTGTGTTTTTGTGACGTTTACTGATCATAAAGTGGAGGACTTTGTACAAAAGTATTGCCATGACACCGCTGGTTATAACATATAAATGAAAGACATGGCAGCTGCAGCAGGTTATCCCCTGAGGTTTTCGGTGGCCAGCAATCCACCACTTACCCCTGGACAATTGCTGAGCCCATAGATATTTAATTAGAGCTCATTAAAAGGCCGTCATGAAAGAAATGTGGCTCCTTGCCACTGCCTCTTAGTTACAGGGAGTCTATTTGGCCGAAGTCTACGGCAGGTCTTCATTTCTCTGCTTAATCCACCACGTCTAGTAGACCACTGACAGCTCCTCTTTGTTTGGTCCTCATTCAGGTTTGGATTGAAACTCGGGGAAAGAGTGCAGGAGTAAGGGAGGGCCCTTATTAGAAACGTGGGGACGCAACAATACCGCTGCTATTCCCGGACCCGATTGTTTGCTTTTCTTAAGTGTCTGCTGGATAAGGGGGCGGTCAGCTTTTTTGACATAAAAGGGATTATTTTTGAGTTCAGCAGACATGCACAATGATTTAGCCTCCAGGTTTGACTAGTCTCCATCACCCGGTCAGCAGAAGGAAGTAGACAATGGAGCAATCACAAGGCAATGATGCACACAAATCGGTGTCAAGATCTACAAGGTGATGACAAATATCGTCCACCGGCATGGTCGTTTGATTAGTATTATTGTTTATCACAGCTGCTTATCACCTATAGAACAGTGGTTCATTTTGGAGTGTCGGAAAGACAGTCAACACACCGCCGAGTGTTTTTACCCCCCCCCCCCCTCTATGTTATTTCACAGCCCTTGCCACCCAAAACCCCTCTTCGTGCTCAACAGGCCATGACAGTGCTCACAGAGTCAATCCGAGCGTGACACTATTGTAGCTGAATGTGTCCTCATGAGTATTTCCTGGGATGTGTGTTGAGCTCAAATGGTTTGTGTGTCAGTGGCCCAGGAGTCAGGCTTATCCTGGAAACAGGATCACGACAGGGCCAGAGGTCGATGTCGGAGCGATGGATAGGATTATTCCCACACCTCTACAGTGATCAATCAGATGGATTGACACAAAAGGCAAATACCCGTGTTCCTGCTGGTTGGGATGCGATCAATATATTTATTTTTTGTTTATTAAATGCTGTTGAGTTTTATGGGCTTCTTGGGAGATGGATCAGTTTTGAATACAGATTAAGTTGATTTTGGAAATGAAAATTAAATTATGTGTAGTTATTACTGAAAATTAGATTATTTCGACTCTCAGACAACTAGTAAAGATCTATTAGATTTTGTCAAAGAAAGCAACGTTTGGCAAATTTCATTTTTGTTTGTTTTTCATGGCTATTTTTAGGTTCTGTTCTAATTGCTTTCAATATTTATCCTTAAAGGCTTTTGCAATTACCTGCATCAAATTACATACAGTAACAGTAACCAGTAATGGCCTAATCCCTAAATGACTGCTCATAATTAAATTGGCTGGTCGGTCACAAACCATTTAACCCCAAATTAATGTTTTCATGTTTGTCTTAAGGCACAAACAATGTACTGCTCTAATTAATTTGAAAGGAAAAAAATATTTAGGTGCAGAATAGATTTTTTTTAAGTGTATGGGCAGATAGCAAATTCCATTTTGAAGGTCAATCCATAGTTTTTACATTTTTCTGTCCATTATGACTGCATGATTAATTGGATTTTTAATTATGTTGCTATTTCAATTAATGCTGTCAGTGTGATGATTGGCAAAAGCCCAGCACGCCCATAGTTTTATTAGCAGTGATGGATTTGTCAAACACGACACGTTATGTTTTATTCATAATTTGTGACTTCCACACCACTTGCTGTTAATATTTCTGCTGTCAAAAGCAATGACTTCTTTTGACATTTGTTACTGAGAATGAAGGGAGCCAAGGGCAGCGAGTGAATATGATAATTCACATGAAAGCTCACTCACAGAACTCCCACTCAACATGACACACTTTACTTTTCAGAAAATATTAAGAGGAAAAACACATTTTTTTAGCGTGGGTTTTTCACGTTTGTGAAGTTTGATTTATTTCTGTCCAGCTGGGTATGTATTATACATAAACTATACACACAACAAACATCCTCAACAACTGAAATGGATTTTAACATGCAGTATAAGAATATGTTAGAAGTTCCTTTTCCTCCCTTCATCAGGGTTGGATGTTAGAAGGAAAATGGGTTGACTTCCTGTATGTGCTCCTCCCTTCATGACCTAAATGGTTAAATTAATGATGATGATGTTGTATATTTGACCACATATCTATAATGTGCATGTTAGGCTGCAAATATAGACATATATATAGATATATTTGAAAGTCTCAAATGGTCCGGAGATAAAATCATTTACAGAGGGATACAAACTATGAATTTAACCTTTTCTCCCCACATGTGATACATCAAGAATTGTCATTATATATCAGGAAACACTTCATTTTAGTCATGGTGAAGTGACTCTCCAAATATCCAAGTTTATTCCTCACTATTGTTAAAATATAGTCAGTGTCAGCTGATGTTTACAGTCCTGTAACTTAGCTACTATTACAAAAAAACAAATAATTTATTATATTTGCTTCCCACAAATAAATCTCCAGATGAAGAATACAGAGTTCTTCAGAGGTCCTCCTCCTGCTTGGTGACCGAGGTGTGACTGAGCTCTCTGCCTTCTATTTATGTCACTCGGCCAAGTTTGGAAGGCGCCTGTTGCTTGTGGTGCGGCGGCCAAAACTGAATGTCAGCGGCTTGTTTACTTTAGTCCTCTTTTATTGCTGACTCTCTCGACTTAGTGCCAAACAGTGGCCCTTTGCTACATCACTCGCCTGCTTCCTTTGCATAACATATTTCACACATTGGTGTTCCCATTATGACCCGCCAAAGCCCCAGTGTCATCCCATTGGAGAGTCTAAACACACAGACCATTAGGCTTGTCTGTATTGACACAAGCACATTTTGCACATCTACTCCGAGTGGCCTCGTGGTGTGAGAGACTGTCCAGTGACAGAAAGATCACAGGTTTGATTCCTGTCGCAGTTTGGTCACAAGAAACATTTCGGCAAAACCAAAACTGTCATAAAACATGTTGAGCGCATGGAAGAGTAGCAGAGATTTAGGTTTTTCGGGATTGGTTTGAGAAGTTACTTTTTTCCTCCATTAAAACATTTCGCTTATTGTGACTGACCTGAATTCAAGCCTACAGGAGGTGAGCTTATATTCAGATGGATGGATTTTGGGTGGAATAACACAGATCTCAGAGAGAATGGTGCAGTTTGGTCATTGTATGCTCAATCAGCTGTCTAAACGTTTAGCCAGGTGGAGGCTTGTGCTCATGCTGCTTCAAATTTACGTATAAATAAATATATAAATATAAAGACACACTGTGAGCTTGATGCCACTATCATTGAAGAGCACTGCAAGTGATACAGTGCTATCATAACCTGCTCACAGCTGCTTTACAAGGAAGACAAATGAGGTATGCTAAAGCTTATATTGCAGTCTGCCAAGTGAACAGATAACAAATGTTAATGCTCTCTGTCGGTGACAGCGACATACCACTCTATCACTGCTCTCTGTGACCGATGCAGCCAGGTAGACGAGGGACAGGGTTAAGGCTTCCTGCACAACGTTACAGAGCTTTATAGCCAGTTTCTGCTTGTTGTTTAACTGTCCATCTGCAACTTTCCTGTTTAGAATCACTCCCAGTGCTCCCATAGTGTTGTTTGCAACCACAGCAAGCAGCTGTTTTCAGTGAAAATGCTGTAAAAAAAAAAAAAAAAAAAAAAAAAATGCACAAAAAAATACAGCACACAACCTGCTTAGCCTCAAACAGCAAACAGACACAGTTAGCTATAGACTAGCTGGTGAACACAGTGGATCCTTTAGCAGCTAAAGAGCCAGATATTTCCCTCAGGATTTGATAGAGACCAATAAAGAGTTAAAAAAGAGTGAATATTGGACTTAAATTCACCACGAGGACAGAAATATGGCTCTAAATGAATGATAATGTTGCTTCATGCTTGATGTGCAAATAGGCAACTGTTTGCTAACAAGTTCAGCAGCAAAACGTATACCTTAAGTGTTGTGCTCACAACTTATTTTGGCTATCCCCAAATAATGGCAAAGTCTTAGCCTATAGAAGCTGGATACAAATGTTTTTTAAAATCCGACCATGAAGTTGCAAAAGGAAAATCATCCTTTATCTGATGCTGATACATTATGAAAATACACCAACACGTTTTGGCACACTCAAGTTCATCACTGTGTCTAAGGGACTGACGAAGTGCTCTAGTTATTTTCACACAATTTTTTTCCAAAAATGTTATTTTCCCCATAAGCCACTAATATTACCTGTTAAATCTGTATTAGCAGCAATAATAAAATTGTTGTTACATTTGAACAATACACCAGGACATATCCTTGGGATAGCATGAATGCATCATAATATGAAATAGCAGCTTCTTTGTCCACTCAAGTAGTCCAGTTTTTATTAACTATCATCTTGGTGTGAATCAGTGTAACCTTGTAAGTGTAAAAGCAGGTCTGCTGGAAAGAAGTATGTCAGCCCAGTCTCCGGAAATGAAGGCTAAAACTGAAACAAACACTAAATTCTTCTCTACATGCAGGTGGAAAGGTGGAGGTAGAGGTAGAGAGAGGTTGGACTGGAGTAACCAAAAGGGATTTCATCTTTAAGTATTGAAGTTACAAGAAAATTGGGCTACACAATGATTTTTAAAGGTCACATTATCTGAATATAATTAGCAAGTTAACAGCGGAGACAGGTTTGGTTGGGTAAAGTTTTTTTTACTTGTTCTTGGAATTGGCCGTTCATTAATGCATAATCACTGTAAAGCTTTTGGGTGCTGCTGGGACAAGTGAGCAAGAGTTCAAACTTTATTGCCACACAGGCGAAATAAATTGCTTTGACATTTAGAGTAATAATCTGGCCGAATTTCATGTAAAATGTTTGTTTTTCTTCTCAGTGTGACCGATTGATCTAACATAACGGTAATTAAATCTGCAACAAGCTCGCTAAAGCCTTTAGTGTCGGACTACAATCACTGCATCACTTAAAGTCTGCAGAAATTGCACGCTGTATCAACGAAATTACAAAATACCAGTCTGCTCAGCATGTGTTGGACTGACAGCTCTGCTTAGAAAAATAAAACCTTCGCACCAATCAAGATCCAACATGAGTAAATCTTATAATGTTGCTTCTTATAAGTGCCCAGAGTGTGAAGTATTTTAATGATTAACAATTACATAAAGACTTTCCTTAGACAGCTTGTCTTTTCAGAATAGCTGCTATCAAGCCTGCAGCGCACAGGAAAATAAGGCAATAAGGAGGCTATAGAACAGGAAATGCACTTAACATGATCAGTTAGGCTTTATACCAATTTTCTGATTCATAAATACCTCATCAGTCATTAATAAATGGGTAATTAATCCTTAATTAATCTTTAAGAGAGCAGATAGAGTGTATTGCGTGTGTATATTACGGGGAAAAAAGATATTCACAATCACACTATATTATGGCTCATGTTACCTAAAACTGGAAAACATAACAGTTTCCATGGTTTCAAAGAGTGTATTGAATGAGAAGAATGCAAGAATATCTTTTTAATGGTTATTTTTGAGTTTTTCAATAAATACAGGTCAGAATTAACCCAGAACATCCTATAAGTACAGAAATGTATTTTTTTTTATATTCTGGGTCACTTCAAGAAAAGTGTTAAAATGTTATGATAAAAAAAAAAATGCATTTGAGTTTTTTGGGGTATTTTTACTGCTCTGAAATGTAAAAATTTGTTGAATTTGTGAAATTAAAAGACTTTTTGGAGGGCCTTTTGGGAAATATGCTCATTTGCTTTCTTACAGAGACTGAGAATACTGTCATATCTTCAATACAGTGCAAAACTGTAGCCAGCAGTCGATTAGCTTAGCTTAGCATAAACATTCAGCCACTGTTGGTTATCTGGGAAGCTCAATGTGACAGCAAAGCAATAGGAAGTCACTAATCCCAGCAAAAAAATAGACCCCCTGTAAAAGTATGGCTTGACTTAAACTATTTGTGAGTTGCTGGTAGCCTCATATTGAATGGACAGAAACAAGATTGATGTCACTCTTCTCATCCAACTTTCAGCAAGAAAACACATATTTATTTAATGGTGAACAGTTTCCAGGCTTGGTGGAGTTCTGCAGAGGAATCAGGGAGGAATCTGCTTCTCTTGGAAAAAACATTCACGTACAGGATTTTGTTTTTTTATATTCCAGCAAGAGCAATATTTATTTAAAATGCACAGGAGATAAATAGAGGAAGATGATTGGAGATTTTAATGTCTCAACAGATAAATAAAAGTGCCATAAAACAAACATTTTTATCAGGAGCAGATTCAAGGAGAAAAACATGTCAGAGTTGGACACACTTTGTAACTGACACAGGGTCTCTGGGAGCTGCAATGCAAAAAGACCACAACATGGCAGCTAAGTAACACATCGCCAAAATGAAAAGAGATCCTCTAGAGGGCAATTTTAAAACTTCAGACTAGAAATGAAAGCCAAAGAGAGAATTTAAGACTGCTATAATGCACGGCTATGGATTGATGACCTCCAGGTAATGACATTCACTAAAGAGAAAAAAAGTGTTTCTGACAGCTGCTTGTAAAATGCAGCATTTTAAATTATCTCCTGTTGATTTGATCCAAACTCCCTCTGTGCCTCTCTGTTGTTGTCTCCCCCCTTCACTGAATAACTTACATTCCCCAGTCGCTGCATTGCCGCGTATTATGTAGCATGAGCACAGGCAAAGGCCTGGCAGTGCATGAATAGGGTCAGTTAGATTTCAAACCTCTCCCGATGAAAAGAGTCCTGGCTGCGGTTGGAGACACTGGAGCTGCTCCCGGCAGCTCCACAAAGGGTAGCTTTCAAAAAAGAAAGGAGATGAGGGAAGGGTTCGAAGGGTTTTTTTTTCCTTCTTTCTTTTACTTCATCATCCATACAACCAAGGATAGAAGAGTTTTTGGAGAGTAGGAGAAAGAGAGAGTATGTGAGGACAGAGGATGTGAGTGCCAGAGAGAAGCACAAAGAGAAAGAGAGGATCGGCATATTGCTAGAGAGGGATAGAATGAGATTTTGAAGGTGATATTAGAATTAGAGCAAAGAGATGAAGGAGTAGAAAAGAGGTACAGAGGTACACTATATGGCCAAAAGTATGTGGACATGTGTGTCTTTGATGTAGCAGTGTGGAGAAGGTACTGTCTTGTTGCAACACGACAAAACTCCCATGTACAAAGTGATAAACCTGACAGGTCTGCACAGAGCTGTGACTCTAGCCCTCAAACACCTGGGGAGAGACAGCATGTGTTAACCAGTTCCTGTTGTCCAACGAGACTGCTCTCACAAGAAAGATGAAAGTGGTTGTCATTTGTTAAAACGCCGAAAAGACAATGTATATGTTTACATTTACCTGACCTCGAGCAGTGAATTGTGACTCCTGCCAGTCAGAAACAAAGGCAGATGCAGTGTTGTTATCAGCAACACAGTGTTCTGTAGTGAGGATGTCGGGTTGGATGGATAGGTCAACAAATTGTGAGACTCGGACACAGTAGACTGCTGCTCGTCTCCAGTCAACGCCGTTTTCTCTCAACAATCATTCTCTAACCTTAAAGATAGAGGTTGACAAATGTTCAAGTTCAAGTCTATCTTAACACAATATTCAATGGCCAAGTCATGGCCTCTAGACCATGAAGTGGCAAAAAGAAAAACATCCCTACATCCATAGCTAGGATGTGGCATAAAGATACATTTCCAGGCACTCAAAAGGATTGTGAAATTACAAAAATACATCAACACTCTAGTTAATTGACTGTCCTTCCTGTTTAATCCTAGGAACATTTCACACTTGAATATAGTATAAGGAATTAATGTATATTGTAGATTTATATAATTACAGATTATTTCAGAGATTTTTTGTTGTATATAGCATTTTATTTTATTTTTTATAACTTCACCATAACAAGGCTACTGGGGGATCAATAAAGTCTGCCTTACCTTACCACTGTCTAAGGGACTGAAGAAGTGCTCTAGTTCTTTTTAGACTTATTTTTAACCTACTTTCTATTTTCCCCATAAGCCATTTTCATTACTTGTTATATCTGTATTTGTGGCAAAAGTAAACTTATTGTAACATTTAACAATACACCAGGACAAACTATAAGGATAGAATGAATGTATCATAATATGAAATAGCAGCTTCTTTGTCCACTCAAGTAGTCCAGTTTTTATTAACTATCATCTTGGTGTGAATCAGTGTAACCTTGTAAGTGTAAAAGCAGGTCTGCTGGAAAGAAGTATGTCAGCTCAGTCTCCGGAAATGAAGGCTAAAACTGAAACAAACACTAAATTCTTCTCTACATGCAGGTGGAAAGGTGGAGGTAGAGGTAGAGAGAGGGTGGACTGGAGTAACCAAAAGGGATTTCATCTTTAAGTATTGAAGTTACAAGAAAATTGGGCTACACAATGATTTTTAAAGGTCACATTATCTGAATATAATTAGCAAGTTAACAGCGGAGACAGGTTTGGTTGGGTGAAGTTTCTTTTACTGTGTTATAGATTTGTTCTTGGAATCGGCCGTTCATTAATGCATAATCACTGTAAAGCTTTTGGGTGCTGCTGGGACAAGTGAGCAAGAGTTCAAACTTTATTGCCACACAGGCGAAATAAATTGCTTTGACATTTAGAGTAATAATCTGGCCGAATTTCATGTAAAATGTTTGTTTTTCGTCTCACTGTGACCGATTGATCTAACATAACGGTAACATAGGTTCCTCTTTTAGCGGTCATTTGGGCACCAGACTATTGTTTTAAGACACGTTTGAAAAATTGTGAACCTGTCCTTCAACCAAGTAGTTTTGCCTAATCCTAACCAGGCTTAACAAAAGCTGTGGCAGATCACAGGCAGAAACAGGATTATAAATAGTTTTCTGTAAGGATTTTGTAAGGCATTAACAAAAAAAATGTATAATGTCAAAAGGGAAGTCTGATTAAGAAAAAAAAAAATCTTGTGTCATTTTCAAAGGCAACGACTAACTGTACATTTTGTTCTTAACTTAATGGTCCAGCAGCAGTGCTCAACCTCACTGATGCTTTTGTGTCTGAATTGGAGGTTTTTATAGCAACAGATGGAATGATATGTTCAACTATTGCACATCTCATTCGCGTGTAATGTTCATCTGTTCACACACCTTTGCCCATGAAGGGTAAATTAAAACCACAAAGAGAAGATTTATCAGAGAGAGCATGAATCCCAAAGACAGGGGAGGGATGGGTGAAAAAGAGGAAGAGAGCAACGAAAAGAGGAGGGTACTGTAAATGAGAAGATGTGAGTGGCAGAGAGAAAGGCACAAAGAGAAATGGGGAGTATTGCAAGACAGAGTGAGATATGCGAGGTAAGGGAACGAGGATCCAGAGAGAAAGAGTCTTGAGTCAGGTATTGTTGTGAGAGTATCTGGCAGGGAGAAGGAGTACTGAAAAGAAAAGGGAGAAACTGAAAGAGACGAAGAGATGTGAAGGGGAGAAGGAGATGAGGTAAATCGAGCTGGAGAGAAAGGGAATGGAGAAAGATGACAATAGGGTGTAAAAAAGGAAAAGGGCCATGAGAGCGAAGGAGGGAGTAGGGGTGACGACATGTAAAAGGGAAGGAGAGAGAGAGAGAGAGAGAGGGAGAGAGAAAGAAAGGGAACCAAATGAGAGGGCTGAGAGAGTGAGAGCGAGGGGAGAGGCTCCACTGCATGTCTGAGAAACCCTGCTGTAAAATGCCAGCTCATACAAAAGAACAGGTGTTTGGCGGTTTAAGGTTTCAGGCAGAGGGAACTGATGGGATAACAGGGATGTTGACATTCACGGATGACAAAAGACTGCCTGTTCATGGACGTTATGTTGTTTTAAGGGAAAATATGCATAAAAGATTAAGGCATTATGAGACATATGACGATGACAACTATGAAATGTTATTCACTGGATATCTCTGGCTAGATCTTAATTACAGTCTGACAAATCCTGACATATAAGGGTCTTATGTAAGCAAGCAGAAAGCACAAGAAGCCTAATGTGTGCCTCATACAGTAACTGTGTTCTTTCTTTCAGCTGAAGCCCAAAAGTGCTGCCGAGACAATGCAAGTGTGTTTTCTGGCTCCGCATTGAGCTGTCTTTTAGAGGTATTGCTTTTTGTCTAGGTGATAGTTGAATGATCTTGAGTCCAGAGGGAAATTCAATACCTTGAATAGTACAGCCCCGAGGGGAACAAATTACTGTTTTAAGTGTCACATGTTGACAGGTGAGAGGCCTGGCCTTCACAGCTCATTTATTGCAGCTCTTTGTCGAATGTTATTGTCCATTTGCGAGCCGAGGGTACTGTTTGTACTCTTGCTTTTGCTGCTGATGTGCGCATTAATATGTGTTTGTGTATTCCTTGCATAATGATGACACTGTTATACCATGACCATATAGTACATTAAGATAATCATAATAAATGCATCAGGGGTGGGGTGGGGTGGGCTTAAGTGTTTCCCTTGATGGGACAATGCCATTGATTTTAAGCATCCAACACTCTTAGTTGCAAGCTAACAGTCTGCTTTTAACTTTTGTAAGCTCACCACAGGTTCCATTACCAAGGTGAATGTCAACCTCATCAATAACAAAATAGATCCATCCGTTAATGAAGAAAACGGACCAAAACATCTTCTTCAACTTGTGTCTTTTCGTTAATGCTTTCGTGTTTGTCTCCATCCGCTCGCACTGACCTGAAACGGATCTTAATGTCAACAAGCCGAGAAAGGCTAAGCTGAGAAATATGAACTTTGAAATATGATTCTTGTCATTTCAGGCAATGATATATGCCATCTTGTATCATTGTCTATGTTAAGGTGAGGCATTAGCCTGAAGTTGCTTGATGCATCAGAGTCAGAATCAATTTAACTGCCATTTACAAAATATGAAGAGATTTATCCCAGAGTGGGATATCAAGAATGTGAAAAATTAATGACAGACGCTTCTTCCATCCCACTGACATCTATCCGCATTAAGATAGATGACACAATATCGAGGTAAATTACTGAATAGTGACATTAATTTAATAGCCGTCCAACTTTCTTACATATCAATCCGGTTTATGAGACAAGATGTGGAGTAATGACTGTGAGGTTTTCTGTTTTTGTTGTTGTTGTTTTGCTTGTTTTTGAAATATAGCGTTTTGGAAAAGATCTGACAGCTCACACGATTTCAGAAAACACAATAAAGCCCAAACAAACAGTTTAAATATGCAGTAAAAGATATTCGATGGATACTGGACTCTGTATCTCCGTTTAATAAACATATCAACTAATATCAAGCAAAGAGAAATGCGGTTACTTCACTGCTATTTTGTGGTTGTCTTTGTATCCGTTTGTCTGGTTTCTGCCTATTTAAAACCTAATAGGTAGTTTTAACAACATAGACTTTATTTCTGAATCCCTGAATCAACAGAAAAGTTAACTACGAAGAACAATTGATTGATCATTTATGAAGTTTATTAAACAGTATCTATTTTTAATTTAGAAAGTAAATTGCTAATCTTTTGGTTTTGGACTGTTTATCCGACAAAACACATCATTTAAAGATATATTCTTGGTCTCAAAGAATTTCGATGGGCTTTTTTCCCTATTGTCTGACATTTCATAGATTAAATGAATCGAATTCCTGTTGAAAAAGTTCCCCTGAGACCAAGGAGAAGAGAGATGATGCTGCCTCTATTCATCATACAGCAGTTCTTGAATATGTGTTATACAACCCATCAACGTAATATCCAGAAATATATTAATATTCGTCTCACAGTAAAAATGTAAACAGTTGATGGTTATTTTAGTCTTGAGCATAACTTGATTTAGTCTAGTCTCTGACTGACTTCGGATCTAGCCCTCTTTGGACCTGATCTGGGCTTAAACTTACCTGGATTGGGTAGTTCTAGTTGTAACTTTCTACCAAATCATGTGGCCTGGCCTAGATACACGTGAAATGTAACGGCCTGAGGCTCCTATTTTGTACCATTCTCTTCCCTAACCATATTTCAGGCTTATTCTCACAAGGGCAAGATATGTCCCTCCTAGGCACAAAGCAGCAAAGTGGTGTAGACGGAGGGTACCCAGCAGAGTCGGCTGTCAGGTGCGACAAATTAATGGCAAATCTAACTCGGCGCTGCTGCCAGGCAGGCAGGGGTGGCAGCTGTTCGACGAGAGACTCGCTCTCGCTGCTGCACACATTAATGTGGCAAGGAAACTTGTTTCAGGCATCACTGAGACGATGTTTACGAGCTCTGATTTCTCCTGAAAGGTGAAGCATGGACGGAGGGGGAGCAGAGACCAGCTGTCGGCTAGGCCCGGTGGATTTGAGTCAGCAAAGAAGCTTGGCTGTTAATGATTGCTCTCAAGGATGGTTTCACACCTCAGAAGGTGACAATCAGTGGTAACAACATGTGGCTTGAAGTCAAAAATATAATCTATGAAGCTATTTTTTTTAAATCTGACAATCTTGTAATGTATTGTTGAGTGACAGAAACCTCAACTTTGACTTGAAATATCTTGTTTGGTTATAATAATCTAAAATGCCTTAAAATGTCATGGTTTTCCCCTGCCCCTGCCATGTATATCCCATGTGCTTTCTGACTTTCATTCATCCAACCACAGTTTACAGAGACAAACCACTGAAACACTGAGCGTTGTCGTCATAAGTTCATTGAGTTTGAAATCGTACCCGGGCGCCCGCCCCCTTCCTCTGTCTCTGCGCCACTGCCACTGAAATGTGTTTGTCTGATTGCTTCTGAAAGCCTGCACTGACCTGAAAACAACTTCCAAAATTATAAATAACCCCCCCTCCCCTCCTTTAATCCAGTGGATGCATGATGGGAAAGTGGCCCCCTCGTTCACACATCCAATCAAAGTCTTTAGAAAGATCAAAGGTGTCTCTGGACACTAATGCAAATCTCTAAAGATTAACACCGGATGAAACCACTGTGGAATTTTCAGCAACTCTGAGTTAAACCCTGAAACCCACTGACAAAAAAAAGAGAAGTCAATAGCAGCAACAGAGGCCGACTTGAAATGATATACCCTTCCAGTGCTAAGCTAAATAGCCGTATTCCCTTTACCTAATGCTGTTTCATGTTTCAAAGACATTTAGCTGCACTTTCATTCATTTCATGTCTGCACTTCCTGAAGCATTTGCTCATTATATGTATTGTAACATTGTTCACTTTTAACTACTTTTTTTGTAACTTTGCTTTTTCTCGTACTTTAATAAAACATCAATCATCACTAAAAAACACTTTTATAATGCTCTTATCAATCGGGTAGTTTGAGAGGAATAATAAATGGCAGAACCACTGAACATACTGAGATGCACCCAGTCAACATTGACTTTCAGATGGCAAAAAATGACAATTTTAATTTATCTAAAGTCACAACTATAATAGGATCCACTAAACAGTAATTATACTGTGTCACATTCACATAATTGAAGGAGCTATGAGTGGATTTATTGTGCATTTATAATAAATTGTAAATGAGTAATTTTGTGATGGTTTATATTTTGGTTATTTTGGTTGTTTATTTGTTATTGAACAATCCCAGTGATAATATGATCGGGTCACTTGGATATGGGTGGTGATATTTGTATAGTTAATATAAGCACATTATAATAAAACAGAATCTCATTGCAGTCTGTTAAATAGTCATGAAATTTTATCTATCTACTTTGGAAGCACCTTTTGTGCCTAAGCCACGTTTCTGTTTTTTTGTTCCCCTGTCAGTCAGGATTTGGAAACTTAAAAATGACTGTTAAAAAATAATGATGTTTTATGATGTGACAGTGTTTTGTTATGGTGTGGTTAGGTTTAGGCACAAGAAAACACTTGGTTAGGATTAGGGAAGATTATGGTTTGGGTTAAAATGATCCCTTAAATGATAAAGTTACTAATGTTACTTCCTTCAAGTTAGGCCGCCCATCATTTTTCAGACTTCTGTTTGGAAACATGACAGCAGGCTCCTGCAGCAAAGTCCACTTCTTGCCACCTAATTATCGAGCCATCTGCCTAACCTGCCACCTCTAAACATGGAAATGTGTATCTTATAATGATGTCATAGATGGTGTATGTCAGTCAAACAATGTGTAAGCACGAAATATACTGACTGAAACTGAAATACATGAGTGTCACCAAAAATTGTAAAATGTGTGTCCATGTACACAAATCTATAAAATCACAATTTGTGACTACTTGACAAACTCAGCAAATCTTTACATTAGTGCGTCAGACATTCAGCAAACTGAAGGCTGAAGGCCCACCTTCAGCCTTTCAGTGACTTTTTACTTTGTTTCCAGTACTATATTGATAATATATACATATTGATCAAAAAAATCTGTAAACTGTGAGCATGAAAATCTTTCCATGTTATTGAGACTTTGACAGACAGATGATCTACCATAACAGGTTAGTTATACTCTGTTAACAGATTTTACAAACATAACTTTTATCAGTTTTTGTGTGCAGACTTCACAGTTTTAAACATTGTAAATGAAAAAAAAGTCATTAAATCACCAGGTTATGAAATTCTGGTGTGCATAGTGTTTCTTATTTTTGTGAAGTTTTTTTCTCATCTTTCGTCATCACATCTGTGCTCTGTGAGTGTTGTTACTAATTTTAGGCTCTTTTTAATTTCTCTGACCCTCTGCAGGTTCCTGAATCCATTCAAAACACAGCAGGATGTGACTATATTTAGAAACAAAATCCCCTGCTAATGGATTTCAGGATTGCATTCAACAAGTTACACCTCTGATGTAGCACTTAATCAATCTATATTGCCGAATCCTCCCCAGCCTCCTTTCAAAGCTTGTTACACTATATCAAATGCAAGAGGTTCAACTGTGCCTGTCTGTGCACATCTGAAGCTCAGTGAATGCATGCAGCAGTGGTTCCCCTGCGGTATCCTGACCGGTGCAATTTCCAAAAGGCCCGGGTGAGAGAGTTGTGCACTCACTCATCCGTTAAGTGAACACCCAATCGCGGGTCTGAGCTGGTGCACTAGCTAAGTTACAAGTTGTGACAAGCTCAGATGGCTCCCTGACTCTCAGGCCACGGTATTTATTAAAGTCTATTCAGCTCTGTGTCTTGCAAAAATAAACAGAGTGCCAGGCTACTGGAGAAAGTGCTGACAGTGAGCATACTTTATCCAGGTTGGAATAGAATGGGGCTGAGCCTTATAGCCCCTAGGATACCAAGCCAGTGGGGGGAAGAGCAAAGCACTACTGACTCTGCAGACGGAGCCCTAGCGGTCCAACTACGTGAGCAGACCTTCTCCTTTCCACTTGACTTCAGGGGCAGTCATTTGCAGAATGAATCGGTTGTGTTGCTGGAGAGAGAAAGAGCGAGAGGGAATGTGTGGGGAGGAGGTGAAGGGGAGTTGGGTGGTGGGGGGGGGGAGATTATGAGATAGAAACAGAGAGACGGAGTTGAAGAGCACCATGCTCTCCTGCCAAAGAGGGTAATGAGGAGAGGAGCTGCAGAGAGCGGAGAGTTACTGAGCGGTTCATTGACATGCTAAATGTCAAAGGTGAAGTAAAAATCTCTTGTTAAGCCTGTGGCTCGCCTTTTTAAGCACGGTGGTGTAATGATGTGAGCCCTTGCATCAAACCTCACTGCTACTGCTTGTGCTCCACCATGACTCGGGTAAATCCATGAGGGAATATTGAGTATCAAGAAGAGAGCTCGATGTCTGTGAAAACAAACAGCTAGTCCCTTCAGTCTTAAAGTTCAAGTTAGAGGAGCTTTCAGACGGCAACAGCAGCTGATACACTATTTGCAAGATTAAACAAAGACAATGTGCACTGTGGGCCTTCATATCACACACATTGCTAAGCTGATATCTTGACAATATTTAAAATATACAAGATAATATGTCACACAGTCGTGGTTTTACTGGCTAATGTGCTATTTTGCCATTATCCTTCCTTTTAAAAGCAACCAGTGACATGAGTTTCCATGGCAAAATGCACCACCCATGGAGAAACAAGTGGTTCACTTTTGTTAATGTTAAACTAATTGCAGTTGAAGCTCATGAATTGAGATCCTGGTGTAATAATTATAACTGCAGGGAACCGACATTTCGGGCATGTGTTCCTCTGTGTCTGTGTTTGCATTTGCTGAAAACAACTCTATGTGAATGTACTGAAACATTAAAGAACAAGCTTGACATTAAAGGACAGCTTCTTCTGTGTTTTTTTCCGGGGTTGTTGAAATGGAAACGCCCTCTCAGCTGTTAGCAAAATGCAGTGATGTGGGTTAAAGCACTTATGCCCCCCCTTCCATGCTGACAGCGCCTTCCTAACATATTTGCTGGCTGTATGTTAGAGCATGAAAAATTGTCCAGATATTCGGAGCTCAGAGTTGATCTTTTAAACATCAATCATGCTGAAACCTAAGTCAGGTCACATGGACAAAAACTTTTAGAAGGTCTAGGGAAAATGGCATTTTGATGCCAAACCACACGTACCACAAGAATTTTAGGATTTTAATAAATATTGAACACTGCTGGAAATCTACAGAATGGTATCAAAACCTCAAAAAATGGACCTGCCCATTAAGTTTTTAACAACTTAAGAAGTCAAAAGGAGAGGGTATGGGTGGGGAGTTAAGAATACAATAAAACACAGGATTATATCACTAGAAGCAGGTTTCTGTTCTGTGTCTGACATGTGTTTGGTTTAGGCTGCAGGTTTGTTAATCCTGCAGTTTTAGGTCACTTTGGGCAGCAGAAAGAAGCTGTAAACACAATTTAAACAGATCGTTTTTCATAATCTGATGTGGCACACTTGGTAGTTATTGTACTTATTTGGAGTCATGTCTCTGCACAATTGATGAATATAAGTCCAATATTCACTCTCCTTTTAGCTCTGCTTTGGCTTCCTGGGTGAAATATCTGGAGAAACACAAAGCTAGTCACAAACTTTGTCTCCTCTTTGGTCATGGGCAAGTAGCATCTTTTTTTCTTCATATGTTTCCCTGAAAACAGCTGCCCTCTGCAGCGGGGAATGATACTGAAGAGAGTGGTGAGAGTGGACCACAATTATAGGCTAAAGTTGTAGGCAGGCCAAAATGATGTGCTGAAAAAGGCTAAAACACTGCTGAGATGAGGGGAAATATAGAGTCTGATGATAGTTTATCTTCCTTTTAAATACACGTAAAAATGACACTTTAAGCAACTACTCTGAGCTTCGTAAAAAGAACAATAACGATGTTTCTCATGCTTTAGTTGTTATGAATGAATATTGAACGAGAAGCAAATGGAGAAGTTTGAAAGTAAATGTTGTGCAACTATGTTCAGTATGAAAACAGTTTGTGCTGGCAGACAGCTGTTTGCAGACAAGTTCAAAAGTGTCCTTGTTATATTAATAATGGAAAGAATCTGGGCAGCAGTACATTTCCTATTAAATGTATTTGCTAGTACAAATTGGTTCCATGTGAACCTAACTTTAAGGTGCAGGCTGACTTTATTGTTGTTATATGTAGTTATGTCAGTTTAAAATCTATAAATCTGTCTATAATGATTTGGTCACCACTTATCTTCTCAAAGTGTCTACATCCCCTCCTATGTTCACTGGAGATTTTCAGTATAGGTCAAAATATGCTCAGGGGTGTTGCTTGAAGCAAACACTTCTGCTGCATCTGCTTTGTTGTGTTCATTCTGGCATGTGGTACTTCACGCTTGGCATCCGGTGTGTTTGGGGCTGTGGTGAACACCAAACTGATGTACGCATTTCTTCACTCGCTTCACTGGCTGGGTTGCCTCATTTGGCAGAAACATCTGCCTCGCTCTCCCCTGAAAGTGAATGACAGCCAACAAATGTGCTGCTTTGTCTGCATAGCACCCTAAGATTCACTGTTGCTGGTTCAAATCCAAAATCAGAATCTAAATTAGGTATTGGAACTGGAGCTTGGCCACTGCTGGTTTCATCTCGGAAATTATTAAATTGCCTTTGAGCTTAAATTGAATTGCAGTTTGAGCTGTTGTGCAAAACACCAGAAACATTGACTTGCAAATAAGTTATTTGATTCGCTGCTGGGTTAGGTTTGGTGAGGATTTTAGGCTGTGGAGAGTGATTTACATTAAACAATAATCAAGAAATGCGGATCTTTGCTCAGAGAAAAACCTTTACAAAACTTTCAATATTTTAGCAAACTAAAAATCCAGCTGTAATTAAATTTTAGATGAAACTGAGAAGTTCGAGGCTGCAATGTAGGTCTGTTGCAGTTGTGTGTGGGTGGAAGGCCCTGAGGGAAGAGGATTTACACTGGGGAGACCAGAATCATTGGAATTCAATTTCAAGATCAGGGGGTGATGACCCCACTTTTAGGGAGAGCCTCAGGAGAAGGGCTCAGAGATTGGCTGCCCACACTCGACTCCCACCAGCTTTCCTCCCAATACACACACATGTGTGTACTCATCGTCCTGTGGTATCTGTGCAGGGTTAATCACTTCCTGAGACCTTGGGCTGTCAGGCCAACCCGGGCCAAGATGGTGCTTCAGCATTTAAAATCACTTCTCTGTCTGTTTGACTCATTTATTTGTATTTGTCTATGTCTGTCTTCCTTCCTCTTTTTTAATCCTCTAGCCTTGACTCCCAGTTCTGTGTTTACGCAACTGAATGGCCAGTCTTTCACATTTTATTTTTTTTGTATTCACAGGAAAAGAGGTAACTTCAGCCAAAAGATAACTGCTATCCCCAACAGCACAGATAGGGAGTTAAACGACCCAGCTAAGCTCAATGCCTCACTGTATTCCTGTACTGTGTTGTGTTCTTTCTCTCTCTCACTTTCCTCCTCTCCCCAGTGGCCTCCTCCACTCAGGTTGTGAATACTGATGCAGGCTGTGTGGGCATGATGGGAAATGTCAATTGGAGAAAACTGGCGAGCCTGCTTACATCTGCTGAGGCCATCCCTCTGTGGACCTCGCTGTTTGCACTGCCCTCAAGAGGATCAGGGCGACTCTGCAAAGCAGCGTCCAGCCACAAGAGCAAAGGTTACAGACACAGGAAGTGCATCACTTCCCTTTGAAATGATGGTTCAAAACATATTGGGGACATCTGTGCTGTGCTTAAAATAAACTGATAAGGTGAGGCTGGGTCAAAATCCCTCATGAAGACAAAAAAAGACTTATAAACCTTGGGTTGGATTTTACAAAGAAGGGTAGAATTCAAAATTAGCAAGCTGTTGCTCTTGATTTGAGAGTTTTAAGGAAAAATTGCTCAGTCCATGTATTTAAAATGCAACATTAGCATGGCTCTTAAGCAAGTAGAAAACACATGATAGGCTACACACACTAAAATTAAAATAAATATGCCCTGCTGAAAAGTAGAACTGTCTGCTGATCATGTTATTAGCTCTTGAAATTAATTATTGTTAATGATATTTGTCCTAGCTAGAGATAGTTTACAATATAGACCATTTTTAATAGGGGTTTTTTTGCATTTAGGCTGTATCCTGCTAAGGTGTCCTCCCAAGAAAAATGACAGCATCAGTTGTTTGTTAAATATCAGCTGTTTTTTTGCTCAAGAACAACTCTTACATTTAACTGACAAAGACCTTCAGCAGTTATGTACATTACGAGTCCACTGTGTGGTGCAATAATGAAATTGTCACAATGTTCTTGTACAGACAAAACATTTTATACTGTAGAGAAAAAGGGCGGGCTGGATGGATTGATAAAATGGGACACCACTGTTCGCTTCACATTTCCCACCATGGTTAACCTTAGTTTCTTTTAACCATGATCATTCCCTGAGGTTATTTTTGTCTTTCTACATAACCAAATATTAACCATAGTGGTGACAGATGTGAAAATCCTGATGTAAATCTAATGTAACAGTAGTTTCCATAAAGTTTGTACCGTGTAAGTTGTTTTGGAAGGCAATTACAAAATGACATATTTCAAAGTGTAGTTCGGAGTACTTGTTGATGTTGAGTTGAGTTAAGTCTGGAGCATTTACCTCATTGTGTCAATATCTGTGTGCTGTCTCTGATAAATGTGGAAACAAATGAAAGTAATATAAAGAAATCTTTGGAACAATCAAGAAATACATGAGCGTGTTTGAAGTAAAAGTTTCTGAGGGTATTTCCATGTGCACGCCTTTGCATTCCCTGCAGTAAACAATCAAAACCAGGTCACGGTGCGACCACATATTTAGGGTAATTTGAAAAGAGGAAGAACATCAGTTACACTATCGTTTATACGCGGCTGAAGAAAGTACTTTGGCAAAACCACAAACAAACACACTGCAAAAGAGCGAATGGATTTCATTGTGAAATCCAAAACATGAGCTTGTCACCGGCTGTACGGACTTGGGAGCGATTGAAGCTTATTCATTCATAAATCTTGAAAGGAAAGCATGCACACACAACATATGGAAGTGTTTTTCCTGAACCAGGTCCACATGGTAGCACTATTATCCACGGCAGCATGACATGACTTGGAGAGGCAGGAGGCTTCGGGTCTCTGTGCTCAACAGAAATGATTTTTTAGACACTGGTATCTGATGGAGGGAGAGGAACCCAGCACCACAGCTATCTCAAGAGCCCCTGCACATATGGATGCAATTATATAAAATGGTGTTCTCCTGCAATTCCCCCCAGTTGAAAAGAAATCACTGAAATTCTTCTCCCAGTCTCTCTCTCTCCTGTCCGTTTTCTTACTATTAGCCCAGACATGCAGCAGTACACCGTCCTCATGTCTGCCGAGACTCGTCTTGATCATTATTTCTTTCTCTGCAGCAGTGCCCAGCTCATGATTAAAGGCTTTCAAGGTCTTATTTCAAATTTCAAGACAAAAAAACTGCCCTTGTTGTACGGTATATCTGCGAGGCTTTGACTTCCAAATACCCTTGTCTACCACTGCCAAATTAATTATCCTGCCCTCCATTTAAAATGTATTATTATTCGCATGAAGCCAAGACAAGATATCACTTCATATTGATTTGCATTGCATTACACTGTATTTGATTTCAGTCACTGTTTACAGTAAATGATTGATACTGCAATAACTGAACTGTTTTTACAGTGTCCCTGAGATGAAAAACTAAACATACAATATTTCACAAAATGGAAAATGTAGGGACAAGAATTGTGATTGGACCAAATCCAAGTAAATTGAGGGTAAAATCAAGGTTTGTCAGTTATACTACTATAAGTAAATGCTATAATATCACTGACCAATCTTGATAACGTAAACTCAGAATTGGCTTGGGTTCAGTTGGACCAACAACTTTTTCTGTTATGTCCCTATAGTTTGTTTGCTCTGGTATGAATCAGTGGATGAGGTGTGTTTTCTCTATGGTTCGGTTTCTTTTTCACACAAAAACAAATTCAAGCGAACCGAAATGAGTCACTACAAGCCACAAGAGAAAGTTCACTTCACTCAATGGTTAGTTATGTCTACAGTGGGAAGGAAGAAACACAAAGAAGCTCCTATTTGCCAAATGTCAAAAGTAGAGTGCATCGAAAGTAGGAAAAGTACACCTGGCTGTGGGAGCTAACGAACCACTCCAGAGTGTGTTTGGGACTGGAGTAAGACCACATCCTCTAAGGGTTCTCGGTGCAATTATTGTTCCGTCCAAACAAATCGCGTCACAGAGGAAAACAAACCAAAGTCCAATTCAACTAGACTAAACAACAAAGGTTTGAGAACAGCCTTAGATGCTGTTGTGTTTAGTCCAATATTGGTAGTGGTTTGTTCCTCAGGGCCACAGTAAGAACTGGTGTATGTGTAGAACTGATAATAGCTAAATTGACAGAAATGTGAAATGCATATTCTTCTTTTTCCCATTTACTTTCACATTGGGACTATAGCATTATCACCACCTATTGCCAAAAGGAGATTAGCTGTCTTTTCCACAATCCTCCCTTCGACAGTGGCAGTTTTTGTCATTTATCTCACCTTTTAAAACACCACAAATGAGTTTAAATATCAAGTTAATTAGGAGACTGAGCTCACAGAGCAGCAAGATAGAAAGATTGAGAGCATTCAGGTATGCTTAGTCCCTGTGAGAAAGTTCTGCATCAGCTTACTGTGCATTATGTGAAAGGATATTGCCGTTTTATCATTAACATCAATTATTCATTACTGTAATAACAATCAGCAAGTATGCCATGCAGCTCCTAAGTTCTTCTGTTATGTAATTCAAGGTGCATTTACTGTATTCTATGATTTATTTATTTTTTAATAAGATAAGAAGCCATTGATCACAGTGGAAAAATTCACAGCTCTCATCATTAAAATATAATGGTTTTAATCTATATAAGATCAGCGCTACCAGTATGAGAATCCATTCTACTGGATTTCTTAACTATAAAAGACTACACAGTCATACTGAGGAGCCTCGTGTTTTTTAATTTGGACGCTTCGTAGCTGAGCTATCACCATCAGTGGATAGTACTGAATCAAAGGAGACGGGATTGGAAATCAAAGTCATGACTTCATCCTTGTTGCAGCGTGACCCTGTGACTTGTTTCAAAAGTGATGGAGGCAAGAATATAATACATCTGATTGAAATTATAGGTGTGGGAGTCACACTCAGTCACCTCACGGTAAGCCTTCACCTTCATCATGCTGCTCATACTGTACAAGAAGAAGAAAATGATGACAGAGCCGTGTCGGAAGGATGTTAACGGCTCACAGGTCAACAAATAGTTGAACTATATTCTGCAGCAGTTTAGTGGAGGTTCAATGAATCCGTGTTAACTTCTGGTATAGCTAGACCACGATGGAAATAGAAGAGCTCTGTATGGAATATTTCAACATCAGCATCAACACATTCAAATAAGGGGAGTTTTTTTGTTTTGTTTTTCCTTTGCTCCAAGTACTTGCTCATGGGGGAATGTTGGATCTTTTTAAATTAAATCAGAGTACGGTCTAGACCTGCTGCATGTGAAAAGTGCCTTGAGATAACTTTTGTTGTGATTTGGAGCTATTTAAATAAAATTGAACTGAATTGAATTGAAATATAGTTCAATACAGATGCCATATTGTACAATGTGTTCGGCTGAAATCTGATAAACACAATCTGATGCATATTTGGCCAAATTGATGTAATGAATCTAATGCAATCCATCTGTACATGTATGATTTCAACACTGCAAGTTTCACCTCACATTTTCTTATGTTAACAATGGACTAAATAACTATGTGTGAGGAGATGACAGAGAATAATTAACCACTCAACTCTGCAGCTACGTGTAGCATTTTAGCCTCTTTAAGCTCATTGGTTTAGTTGCAAGGCCCATAAAGTTTGTTCTCATCAACCCCATTTAATTACATGAGAATAATTTAGTGAGCAGCTGGTGTAGAAAGGTGAACATAGTAAAGCTATCATGGGTGTTTTTATCAGATGTTGTTGGAGAAAGACAAAATACAACAAAAAACAAATGAGTAGAAAGAGACACAACTCCAAATGAATAATAATGTTGCTGAATGTAAATATACCACACATTATATACACATAACATTAACACAGTAGCCGTACCAACTTTAAAGGGCAATTATGGGGTTTTAGAGCTGTGTGTGCTTTAAGTTTGTTGTTGAAGGTCTTCTGACCCGAACTGCCCTAAAAAAGTAAATGATTGCAACTTTAAATATACTGTCCTTGTGTAACTATACACATCAATCATGGCAAGAATTGTAATAACCTAAAAAAAATGGACAAACTATCCTGCAAATAAAATGTTTAGTGAACTGAAATGAACCGAGTTTACCTTTCACTTCATTTTCTGCCTCCCTGAAGCTTTATAAACTAATATTGCCAAGGACGTTTGAAGAATTTCTGAATGGATTCAATGGAGTGAAGAAAATTGTACCTCATGTAAGGAAAATAGTCAAGTAAAAATTAATTTCAAGGTTAATGTTGGTATTAATATTAAGAATAACAACCTGCATTGCATCTTCTCTCCATGCTGTCGTGACTATTTTGAGCTACACAAAGCCAGACAACCGCAGTTCCTCTGGACATTAATATTCACCAGTATCTGCTTCAAAGAAAATCCCTTTACAAATCCAGGAATGTATCTCATGTGGATTTCAGGCTTTGACATTTCACCAATGTGAATGTCCCCCTGGCTTATCGGCTTGAAAAGTGCATCTTCAGCGCTTCATAGTATGTATTATTCCCCCTTATTTGCCAAGTGAAGTCTGTATAGGTTATATATAATTCATTTTTGTTCTCCAGCTAAGGCAAGGTCAGATCTATTTGGATAGCATTTCAACCACAACTAATATAAATATGTATTATTGAGGTGAGGTTTTCAGTATTCCTCTCTTCCTTTTTACTGTACACATATGTCAATCATAAAGTATGCTAGTAACGAAAAAAACAAGCAAAATTCACTGACTACATAATGAGTGGTGTATTTCACCTCTTGAATTGAGCAGTATTGCTGATTAGAGCATGTTTTTTTTGTCTGCATGTGTATACATTTTTCTCTGACAGAAATGTAATTAATGCACTTTGCAAACGGAGGGTTTCTGAGTCTGAATTGTTGAAACAACCATTTAACCCCACTGCAAATTAGATACTGAGGTCATGGATGAATAACAGTTTTGGGATTTGGTTTGTATGTGATTAAAATTAAGAAATAATTGGATGCATGTTGACTCCTGGGTCAACCCATTTGCTATTATAAGAAGTGTATTTACATTTGCTCTTTGCTTCAGTGATATCAAACATTCAAACCCCATCTGGGTGAACTCACTCCACCTACACTATAATCTGCTTTTTCCTTGTCTGACACATTTTCCATCCTAAGTATTTCTTGTAAAGAAAAAAACTAAACAAAGGCAGTAAAAATCCCAGCCCCATCATTATTTTTTTTTACCCTTTTCTTCTTTCTTTTTTTTCTTTTTTTGTTACAAGTCCCAAGCCCATGTCCCACTTTTGGCTACCCTACAGGGCTAGTGGGAAAAAAGAAAAAAAAATCTCCCATCGATCACCGGGCACACATGTCAAGATTGCCCTAATAAAAACGAGGTGTAAATAATGCAGGGAGCAGATATGGTGCACAGCACCATTTGCTGTGTGGAGATATAGGCTATAAAAATACAGCAGCACTGTTTGTCTCAATCTGAGCTGCTTCACTCTCCTGATTGCCACTGCACCAGCATTTCAGCAAAACTCCACTCAGTGAGCCAAATATTCAATGTGTTGAAATGAGATGTTTTGTTTCCGCTTTGTGATGTTTTTTTGCCCAATATTTTCATATTAGGTAAAGGAAGTTTACAGTATGTGAGATTTCTTTGAGATTTTGGCATGTTTTAACGCTGCTTTGTCCACAATAATAAATAGTAAAAACATTACAATATAATAGAAAAAACAGCTGGGAGGGCAGAGTTAAAAACATTTAATTTGGCTGTGCACCTTCAAAAAGTCTAGATACCAATCATTGCATATTTTCTTAAAAAGCCTGTTTATTCAGTGAAGAAATGAGGAAAATACCTTGAGACACTGTAGGTAGAAAAATCAGGAATGCATTTTTTTGCCATACTTAACAGTTTTAAAAAAAAATCTTAAGCCTTGTAAATATTCAGAGTAAAGTTTTCATGTGTTTTCTCAGCACTATTGTACTGTAGTTGCTGAGGTATTAAACTTCTACAGAGCACAAGGCCTCTGCAACCTTTGACACAAATACTGTCTGACCCTTGAAGTCAATGAAAATCACAAACACTTTCGGAAAAGCCTGTTACTTTCCATCGTATTGTTTCAAACCAGTGAACCTGATGGGAAAGACGTTGTGATATGCAGAGTAGGTGCTTTGATATATGTCTCCCTGTCAAAATTCATACCCTTCAGAATGCTGTCTGCACTGCGCTGCATGGTGTTTTCTCCGAGCACAATGGAGATGTCACACAGGGATATGTGGAAAGCTACAGCCCCATTCTCTGCCCCGGATCCCCTGGAGAACACAGGAGGAAACCCCTCACTGATAAAAAACAATACCTCCTTCTCCCCTTGACTACTGTGAAGTGCGCTCTTGTGGGTGCCTACTGTATGTGATGATAATGAGAGCAGGAAGGAAGGCAATGACTTTGTAAGTGACGAGGAACTGATATACGAGGGCTGGTTAATTGGTGACTTTTATGAGGTGATGCATATCATGTTGCCCTGTTACATGAGGTCTGGCTGAGCTCCAGTCGCCCCTGTTCATGTGATGTATTTATGACTAAACGCAATTTTCTCTATGAAATATTTATGATAGTAACCTTAGTTTCTTAGTTCATGTACACATGGGTCTGCGGAGTCCAGTTCCTGTGGGAGTTGCGCTTTGCCTTTCAGCATTTAGGATATAAAGAAAGTGTGGTCATCATAAATCACACAGCATGACATTCAAAAAAATGCATTAATGTATAAAGCTGATAATGTAGGAGTTTAATGCCAAACTGGGATTCCAACTAAAATATACTCCTGTCATAAAAGTAAAATGTGAAATTGTTAAAGAGATAAAGCATACTTATTGTTTAATACAAAAATGTCTTTATATTTGTTGTCATTGTTTTCATTAATTTTATCATAAAACTGTACTCAGTTAATTGCTTATATCTGTATGTTGACATCTCACAACAAAGTCCAACAGAATCATGAGCTCACAGTTCAGACAAATTACATAAACCACTGTATTTGGAAGTAAAACTGAAAGTGTTGGTAATAATTCTTCATGGCACAGGACAGCTGTGTGCAAATATGGTACGACATGAACCATGACGTTGGTCTGAAAACTGTGATTTTTGGAACTTTGGCTAACCTGGAGGCTATTTTTGAGACCTATGTGATTGTGTGACAACTTATGTTTGTTGACCAGTCTGTCTGACTTTGTGTTAGTCATGTTCTCAATGTTTAACATTGTTGTTACTGCCAATAGGAGTAACTGGCAAAACTTATGACTTATGACTATTACTTAATATTGTGACATTTTGACATTTAGAGGGTGTGCTCTTGCATACTTGAGAAGAAATGTATGGGTTATGATTATATATAGTGTTTGTTTTATTCATTCTGCTTTTAGTGAGCTAGAAAGCTAAAACAGACTCTGTGTTTACTGTATGATAATAATATACAGTATCATTGAGTCTGGATTACCAACCAGGCAAAATTGGCAGCTGCCCAGAGCCCTAGATCTTTGTGGGCCCCGAAAAGCTCTAGATTTATAAAGTATCGATTGGATTTGCGCATTTAATTGAAGCCGGTCGTCACTATGAGACAGAAAATCCTCCTTATTTTGCTGGATTTCTGTTGTTGACAAAAACAAATACTCTATGTGTGGGCAAAATTAAAATGGGCAGTGTTATAGTTGCCCAGTTTATGTAGAAGTCATGAGTCATGCAACATGTTGCTATGAATCTTCATCTGAAGTACAAGAAAGGTCAAATAAAGTACACAGCAAAGGCACAGAGCATAATCAACACAACTCAAATTAAAAAAGACTGCCACTCTTTTGAGACATGATGCCAGCAGTCAGAGAGCAAATTGAACCAGCACAACCAAACGAGCCTCTCTTGTACCCTCTGTTTCTTTGCCAAAGAAAATAAATGTCCTATAAAAATTCAAAGCATCACCAGAGGAGCTGCTCTCTATCATCATTTGGTGAAGTGGTAGCAGCAGCCAACAAGAGCTGTATGATGCCTTTGAGCCTGTTGCTCTCCTGCAACCTCAGGGCCAAAGAAAACTCCCAGGTAACAGCCTGTGGATTGTACCCTCACCTGGCTGAGGATATAACATGTACATTCATGAAGCTGAACAGCTCATACCTGACTGCTTAGACAAGGCACTCTTTCACCTCACTGCATGTTTCCCCAACCAGAAAACTCCCACTGGAGAGTTCGTTAGATTAGTCAAGGTCATTTTTAGTAGGGCCATGAAAAGTCAGTTGCCCCATATAATTTATAATTTCATGCTACTTCTGCTTTGGCCACTCTGCTTCTAATTGTTGCTGAATAAAAACTTTTTTCAGTGTGTCTTTATAATTCAATATAAGAGAGTTGTACATTTGTTTTGTTTGATGACAGGATTATTTGTTGTTTTAAAAAAAACAAACATTTTACAATACAGAAAATGAACATTTCACTAACAATAGAAAAATGGATGGCAAAGAAACATAGTCACTTCTCAGCCCTTTTGTGTCTGTCTATAGAAAATTTCACAAGTGCATGAGTGGCAACCTTCACAGGATTTCCTTCTAGACTCAATGACCCTGAACTGACATGAATGAAATGAGTAAATAATAGAACCAGTGTGCATAATAACACCTGCTGTTGGGAACAGCGTAAACAAGCTGTAAACACAACACTAAAATATTATCACTAGAAAAAGTTGATATGGTGAACATGTTAGGAAACAATCTATTTACACAACATCACAATGAATTAGAAGTTGTATTTCTCGACACCTGATGAATTAAAGTCCAACACTCTCTAGTTTCAGCTCTACCAACTCTTGAGGTAAATATCTGACACTTTATCAGCTGCATGCTCCTCTGGATTCACCAGCTAGCCTCTAACATTGTTTATGTACCATTTGATGTTTGACAGTTGTTTTTTTAATACAGTTTTTACTGAAGCAGTTGTCAGCTACACCTTGAAACAATGTAAACTGTAAAGTTGTGGTTCATAAAACTTAAACAAACTGGTTGATGTTTAAATGCTCTGTAAAGACATTCAACACATCATCATTCATCGTCATTTGCTGCATTATGAATATGATTATAACAACTATAGAAGCTTCAAATAAATCATTAGTATTTATGATTAAGTTAAATATACTAAAACTGTATAACTCTAATTTCAATCCTTAACTGTAACTACCAAACTTAAACTGGTTGTATACTCAAAGTATACTCTTACACTGCGATAAAACTAGTAATTTAGTAGACTGAAAAGTAAACTTAGTACAGTTTAGTGTTTTTCTATGGATTTCCATTTTAACGGATTTCGAATCAACCTCCTGCAAAATCAATAGCACTCAGCAGGATGTCATTAAAAATTAATTTGTTTGATTTTTTTCTGAATGAACACAAACAAGACACTTAAAAAAAAAAACTCACAATGACTCATCTGATGGTGTCCAGATGAGATGTTGTATGGTGCTCAGAGTCTAAAATAACACTTCCTTGACAACCTTGGAGCACAAGGTTTGCCCAATATGACCATGAATATTTTAAGAATCACTGCTGCTGGAAAGTAACACCGAGACATAAAGATGTCTCTTTCAGAATGTTATTTTGCTGCATGCTGGGAAGTATGGAAAGCTGGTCGACAGGATGCCAGCGAGAGAAAATCTCAAAGCAACAGGACTGAAGGCTGCATGTAATCACAAATTTGATGTGTATAAAATCTTGTGGAGTTGATCGTGTTGGTGTAAGATGCAGCAAAAACAAACTCAACAACAAATTGAACAACATGTAGAATCATAAACAACTCACCACGTGAAAGTAAACACAAAAGTTCATGACTTTACTATTACAATGCACTGTAAGACGGCTTTGTGAGGGCAAACTATGTGACCTCCGCACAATAAGATGTGACACAACAGCGCCGTCAATCATAAGGGGCAGTGTTTGACTGCAGTCCATTGGTGGTCTTTGCCCCTTCATAGTAAGGGGGCTGCTGGGTAGGCAGTGGGGGTAACAGGCTCCTGCATGGACACTAAAGACGTTTGTGTGGAGCAGGCGCCAGCTGGTCGTGGCTACTGTAATCTCTGCCATTGATTAAATAGGTTCCCAAGTCTTAGGGGGTATCTGCCTCCTGATGAACTGGGACCACAGCGGAGAGGCCTGGCAAATGGATGAAGGCTAACATGTCCAGGCTGCTTTCTAATGTTGTCTGGTGGGGCTGTTGGTGTGAAAGACATTGGCGCTGGCAGCCCCCAGTGAGATATTACCTGCTGTGTGGGTCTATAGGACAGGGGGATTTCTAAAGACAGTGGCTGGATGGGTAGTATGAAAAGAGGTTTAGAGAAATACTGACAAAGCATAGGAACGGGTTGCTGGGTGTTGCCTTTCTGCACAGCCATTAAGGAATATTTTGAATTCCTTTGAATACCTTGACTGGTATTGACAGATGAGCAAAAAAACAGAGAAATGGGAACAGCTCTCTTATCCAATGTCGGTGCAAAAATGAAATAACAAATCAAATATCTAAGTCTGACAATATCTATGTAGAGCAGTGATTCTTAACCTGCAAAATGGGACCACCACACGGGGTCAGATGGTAAATCTGAGAGATCGAGTAACAAGCAGGGAAAATAAGATTAATTTAGTAATACCAACCAAAACCCCCAAATAGTCTATTTTTCAAATAAAAAAGTAGTTAATTCTCACAACTGAGAAGCGGGGACTTTGTAAACCTTTGGCATTTTGGCTTAAAAATAATAACATACTTGATTGAACAATTGTGTTCAGCTCCAACTTTGATACAGCATGTTTGACTTGCTCAACTGGACAGTGAAATTTAACTTTGGGCCTTTTGCCTGTTATTTGATTTAAAGGATTTTCTACATCAAAATCTGCATCAAACTGTAGAAGCATTGTGAAAACCACAGTTCAGCAACAATATTACAAGATGCATTTGAAACCAACTGATGCATATTTCCTTTATCTCATTTCGGAAAAAAACAGGGCTACAACACTGAACACTTTGTGAACAATTTCCCTTAAAGTCTAACACTGAAGTCCACCAGATTGCAAAAGTCACTTAAAAGGGCATTTATATTATAGAGGCAATCTATAACCTCTATCAATTTTTTATAGCATCGACAGAACATTTCCACCCCTAAACAAGCTTATTTTCCAGCCCTAACACTTCCTTGCATCCCCTTGAGCTATAATGGCCTGTAATAGATGCACATTATAAAGTCATATGTTCACAACAGAGCTATAAGCTAATTACAAGCTGGAATCCAACATAAATGTCTAATGAAAAGGCAATAAGTCACCATGAAAAATAGAGTAATATAAGGCTGCCATGTGTTTTGACTTTTTTCTTTTCTTTTTGTAGCTAAAATGTTTGAAACTAAAAATGTGTGCGCAGAAAGATTATGAGTTTGATTAGATATCCAGCGAGCAAAGTAATTAAATTAGAACGAGCCCTTTATATCTACATCAGGAGTGGGTCCTCTTCCATGGAGCCCACCATGTTTTCTACAGTAGCCCAGAACAGACAAACCAAACACTGGCTGAAGAGAGGGCCTCATGCATTTTTCGCAAGTTTCACAGCCACCTTACATTTTCCTACATGCTTGGAAGGCGAAGTTGAGAGGGGGAAGGTAATCAGTTTAATGCAATCTGCAACCTCACCACTAGATGCCACTAAATCCTACCATTGACTGTATATAAATATGGAAGACGTGTCTTTTTATCGTCAAATAACTCATTAAAAATGAACTTACCAGAAGAATGAGCAGTTAGATGTGACAAGAGCTACCTAAAAAGATATAAATCATCTTTGGGAAAAATGTATTTGACATGTTTTTTGACCAATTACTGCAGCCAGCCACCAGGTGGCGATGGGAATATTTTGGCTTCATTTTCGAGGAGCTGTCACGATGTTCATCTTTATATACAGTCAATGAATCCTACACACTGCACATTAAGCTATATTTGTTAATCAAATCAGAATCACGGATAAATTGTGCTCTTTCTTTATTAAATGTTACTATTGTCTCCTTAAAAAACTGCATCTACAGTATGGTTTGATGTCCTAATTTTCACAGCTATGTCACTGAACAGCCATACAATTTCTTCTGAAGAGGACATTGGTGAAAGCCAATACATCACACCAGCCTGCTGACTTGAAATTCGAGTGATGGCAAGGTCTGATGTGCTCGGGGGGCATTTTTCCTCTGGGCTTACCTGAGCCGTCAGATGCAGCGGACGACAGGCTTCTCCATCTAACAGCCTCTCGCTCTAATAACTGCAAGTCCCATCTCAGTGAAAGCCCGCCGCGTGACTGATCAATGTCGACAGGTAGTTTCAAGGCCGCTGCTCATATTGCCTAGAACAGGGAGCAGCACATTTTCCTGAGGGCTCAGCTGTATCTGCCTGTTACATTATATAATAAACTTTTTTGTGTAGCACTTTTCCAAATGCAGTTTCAGTGTGCTTTACAGACAATAAACCCAGGGAGGTAATAGGTAAAATCACAGATGTATGCACTTTTGGATATATTAATACTGATATACTTTTGTAAGACTATACCACAGCACATTTTAAACCATAAAACCAAACATTTCAAATGTAATTTCAGCTTGAAGTTATGGTTATTATTAAAGATTATGACAGCAGCTACTTATTTAAATATAACTCTGGCTGAATTTGGTGTCTAAACAAACTCATAACTTTAAACCTGAACAACAAGTACATCCAAAAAAGCAAACATTGTCAGCCTGTGCAAGATGAGTAAAAATAATCTTCTGGCCATGCACTTTTCCAGGTTCCCACTTTCTTTGCTGTGAAAATTATGGGCAGACACTCCGACTGCCAACTTCAATACCCATCTCAATAAGCAGCACGTCATACGGTCAGGCAGAAAACACTCACCATTGGCCAGCTACAGTTTCCATGGAGACCACAGTCTCCTTTTTTCCTCCTGAGAAAGCGTAAATAGTGAGTGAACATGAGACGATTCATATAAATTGTTTCCTAATCTTGTTATTTCTCATTTCCATGCTGTAATGGATATTGGATTACAAGTTTGGTGGGAGAGCCGGGAGGATGGGTTGCAAAAAAAGAGAATGTTTCATGATTTGACATGATTTCACTGGAGTGCATGGCATGCTGCAGTGTGGACTGTCGTCTACTGCTGATTTGCTGTGAAATGCTTACATATACAGTAGTTTAAAGAAAACAGAACATAGTTGTTATTAAATAAATATAAGTTAAGAGTGACCCCATATTATATTTTTGAAGCCAGCAATATTTTTTTCAGAGTAGCTGTCAGTTTCTTGGAGAAGTTCTCAGTCAGAAATGCACTTCCCATTGAAATACATTAGTTTAAAAGTCATGCTGAGTGACATGAAAAAAAATGGAAATTCGTGTCCATGGGCACAAATCGATAGATTATATTATAGAATAGTTTCACAAACTGCTGTGAGACTGGGTTGTCTCAGTATGATCAGTTTAGCCTTTAAAGAGTCACAAACCTGTCTAACTTGAAATTACCATCATATTCTACTAATTTGAAACAGAAAATATTTATGTTTTTATTAACATAATGCAGAAATATTTTACTGGACCTATCTGTAAAGTTTTGAAATGCTCATACTGAACACATCTGCAAAATGTTCAGACAATGTATTTAATTTGTTTTCCTACAATATCCGCTCACAGCAACTAAAGTGTAATTAACATTTTTGTATGGTTATGTTTAGGAACTTGGTTAGGCTAAGGGAAGAACGCAGTCTTGGTTAAATATTGAACTTGAAGCATGAGACTAAACATAGCACTTCTTTCAGTCGAAAAAATGTGTTTGAACATAATCCTGGCAGCCAATTACATTTCCCTGAAAATGTAATGGGCAAAGCAAATTAGTAGGATATAAATGTAATTTTTATACAGTATCTGCATCAAAGCCTTTAATTCTGAAAGTCAAATCCTTCTTTCCCCCCCCAGTGAACTCCTTTCCGTAGGTCCTATGCATTGTCAAATAAATCACCTCGCTTTGCGTGAGGATGAGGATGAGATATGGATTCCCAACACTCCTGCTTCTGTCAAGCAAGCTTGACCTATTTGGGCCACAGTAATCTCTGACTCTTTTGTGTCGCTTTGATGACACTTTACCTACAGCCCCTTTTTTTCTGAACTGAAACACAAGACAGAGGGGTTAACCGCTTCACGGCTCCTGCATTTGCTGGTCTGCTGGATTTCAAAAGAAAGAGCTATCTTTGCACTCCAGAAGCAAAATGTCCCCCAGGTCAGGACTCTATATCATGTCCAGATATGAAAAGACTGTCAGTGGGGCAGGGGCCCATGAAATAAAGACCTCTTGACCACTGGCACCCTTTGCATTCATTATGATTCTGTGACATGCACACTGCCTCCACCATATGAGAAAACACATACAGTATTAATTAATAGAATTACAACATGCTGTAAGCACATCCTCCTAATGGCAAAGCTAATTTTCAAAGTGCTGGGCTAAGCTGGTTTTCTGCTTATGCAGGTGGTGAAATGATGCCACTTGTAGACTACAGTGCCATTCATCATGTTTTGCACAGCAGAGGGGTTTTCCTGATGTGAGAAAACAGGGGTTATATTGGTGGTTCATGGTGTGCATTCACATAACACCAAAAGCCACTACAGCTCAGTGAACCAGAAACTACTGTATCGTACCACTCCCACTGCATGCTCACATTTCCATTTGTTTCTCAATGTTCTGTTGGTGCAGATTAAGCTGAATGGTATGACTATGTTAATCCTCAGCATTACATCATCTTGTTTATGTTGAGAGTAATGTGTCTGACTTGATGAAGTGAATCCAATCTTTTGTGCCTCTGCAGAAAAAAAAAAAACAGAAGCGATGGATTTTACAAATCCAATTAGAAGTTTCTGCCTGGCTCTTGCTGCTGATTGTAAGAGCTTTTGTATATTAATGGCACAAAGTAATTAGTGAAGTGAAGACAGTCCATTACAATCATCATTGTTAACATCTAATCAGGGATATTACGTATAGAGGGAAAAGGCTAACTGTTCCTCAAGGACATGTATGGATCATTAATAAGATCAAGGGCAGATCAGGTTGTCCTATCTACTTTCAACAATATCCAGTAAAATAGGGAAATTCAATTTAAAGTCAAACTGAATTATTCTCACTTTTTGTGTGTGGAAATCTAAAATTCAAATTTCAACAATGTGTCAACAGCAAATGAACGCCCCCAACTATTACATGGTACATGGTCGCTGCGGATAAATAAAACTTTACATACAAACATAGAGGTCTTTATTCAATTAATTCAAATAGCAGATGTTTGAAAGTTTACTTGAAAAGTAAATTCCTAAATTGTGCTTGTATAGTCCACACCACTCACACAACATTTGCAAGTGTCTCTTCACCAGGGTCCAGTAATAGCATCAAATTATCAGGAGAGCAGATACACAGAACACCTGAAATGCATAAGCTCACCCACACAATCAAACCTCCTTCAGGTTGTTTACAGTTTTTTCCCCCCCACTCCATCGCTTCACAGTTAAATCCGACTGCCTGTCTCATTGATTTATGTTTATTACCTTAGTGGCAACTGGGTTGCAGAGTGAAAGAGGTCTGGGATTAACAAGGCCAGTGATAAGAGTGCAACAGAAACCTGGGTCTCTGTATTTAATAGCTCCTGCAACGGGGTGCTACAGCTTGTGGAGCCCTTGGGATTTTATTACACAAAGACAAATGGATGATCCACAGCTGAATTTTGGGAGTGGGGAGGGGAAGATGGGAGTGGAGGGTGGGGGTGGTGGGGGTGATGGGGAGACAGGCAATTACCCTAATCAGTGGTGGGATGTCTCAAGTGGCATGGAGGCATGCAATGCAGCAACCTAGCGAGAGGCGGCATACAACAAAGGAAATGGCGCATTTGTCCTCCTCTGTAAACTGCAAACTGTGGCAAAAGATCAGAGCAAAGAAAGTTCATTTTTCATCTGTGCGGCCACAATAGCTGATAGAGCCCACGATACAACAGAGGCTGGCTCTTTCCCAGTCACATATGATTTTTAGCAAGAAGAAAGAAACAAGATCATCACTCAATGAGTCGCTCAGTCAGTCAGTGACCAACAGAAATTCACTGTTGTGGGGCTGGTCCATAATCGGTCCAGTCGAAAGAAAAATACCCCAGATCAGAGCTGGCTGAAGTATTTGAATATTTTACCAGTCAAAGCCAAGCTCTGGTGATCATTTCCCATCATATATTCCCACAAAAGCTCTTCACCCCGCCTCCTCCAGTCCACATGTCGAAGTGTCCTTGGGCAAGATACTGAACCCTAAATTGTTCCCAATGACTGCGCCAGCACCCTGCTTGGTAGCTTGCTGCCATCGGTGTGTGAATGTGGGTGTGAATGGATGAATGTGGCTTGTAGTGTAAAAGCACTTTGTATGGTTGGAAGACCAGAAAGGAACTATATAAGTGCAGTCCATTTACCATTTACCATCTGCAATTTAGGATCAGAACAGTAGTAATAATTTTCATAATCATAACCATAATTATTTTATTTAGCACTTTTTAAAGCACACAGTTACTAAGTGCTTCACAAATAGAATAAAACACACATGCAAATACCATTATACATTTATACCTACATACGTGCATGAATATACACAAACACATATGCATGATACACATTATGGATTAAAGCAGATGACCAAAAAAACAAAACCAAAACCAAAGGCAAACAGAGAATATTCATATTAAGGCTAGCGTATAAAATTAGTTTTCAGCAGCCACTTAAAACAAACCGCAGATTCAGCAGATCTGATCTGATCTGAATTGGGAAGGCTGTCCCAAAGTTTAGGAGCTGCAACCCCAAAAGTTCGATCAACTCTGGATTTAAAATAGGAACAGGGACCAAATAAAAGGCCTTGATCAGATGATTGGATTGGCTGACAGCTAGAATAGGGGCTCAACAATTCTGCTAAATCATGCAAGACCTTGTTAAGCAATTAGTACAATTTTGGAGTCAATTCTGTGTTTTACTGGAAGACATTGAAGGGAGGAAATAGCTGGGGTGATTTGGGGCCACTGACTAGTTTTTGTTAACATCATAGACTGTATTTTGCAGATGCCAAGTTTTTCCTTTGCTCATAAGAAACTTTCCAAAGTATGGTAATTGCTCCCTCAAAGCGTACTATGGCATTAAAATGAAAATAACTGAAATAGCATTGAATTACTAATCAGAGCTTTAAGTGGGAAATGTAAACTCTATGGCTGGCAGGGCAAAGTTAAAACATTTCTACTTGTAGATTTTAAACATTTGTCATTAAAAAAAGTTTAATAAAGGAAGTGTAATTTATTTTTTATCCACATAATTACAAGCAGCCAGTAGTAAGGGATATAAAGACCACCAGAATTACCATTTATGAGCATTTCAGGAGAGGTTTCAGGGACTTGTAGGAATTCACAATCCATGAATGACTTACTATGTTACATATCAACCACATGTATAAGAAAACATTGCTAGCAGTCCTATGAGGGAACTGCTCAGGATCCACTGATTGACTTCATGTCTCCTTTTCATGTTTTGTACACATTTATCAGCATGTGTTGCTCTCAGCTGTTGAATCTCTTTAAGATGAGATTGTTAATTTTTTAAAATGTTTTTTCCTCCATGTTCTTTGAAAACAATAGAGACCAAACCAATATTGTGCATTATTCAGAAGAAAGGAAAACCTGTCTGTTGTGTAAGTGCCATGGCCGAAGCACATCTCACTGTGTAATATTTGAGCCTAGCCTTTGAAGTCATAAGTCTGCTAATGCTTCCTGTTGGTACGGAGCTTCAAGAGCTTGTTTTAATTGCTCCCAGAGAAAGAGGTGAATGGTTAAGGAGTAACAGATTCTATGTAAAGGGGATTACAGTTATCTGAATACAAAATATTGGCAGCTGTAATCTGTTAGGGACTGTAAGAAATTCTTTCTCCGACTGATCTCTTCTGTCCTGAGCTAGCATGTGCTGTTTCAAGTCTGTATCCTTTGGGATCTGCAGGGTAAAAATTTTACTAAAAGTAATCAGATTGTGTTACTGAGTTTGTTTTCAGCACCCCATTAGTTTAGCACCCTTAATTTTACCCATATGTAGGTATACAAGGGCTTGTCGCCAGTTTGAATGACCAGAACAGCTGAAGAAAATCTTAACTGGATAATGCGCAACACATACTCAATAACAACCATCAAAGTAACCTCAAACAAGTCACCTTTTCCCCAGTTTCTCACTGGCAAGGAATGCAACTTTCCAGTTCAGATGATCAATGACTGTAAACTAAAAAATCTTCATGCGTGTGTTACAGGAATGAAAACACACATACAGTGTATATACAGCAAACAATGTCTGGAATGAATAAAAGTTAAAATAATCATCCTGCCTTTATTTCCCAGGTTCAATAAATGTGTTTTTTTTTTTCATTGAACATGCAACGTATGTAGTTATTGAACATTCAAAACAAATCAATATTACAATCAAAGCATCAGCAGTGGTAAAAGATTCCACCATTAAAAGGTTTTATGTAAAGACATAGAGTGGCAAGCATAAAATCAATAAGTGCACACATGCACTCACCACAGGGAGCCATTAGGAGCATCTGAACTGAATTCCCTCACACACATCAAGCGTGCTGAAACACAATAGACTTTAAATCCTATTTTTGAACAGCTGACTTGACATGGGGCGGCTTATTGCCATTGTGTTGACACAAATTTACTTCAACAGTAGAGCTGAGTGGAGATCAAATGTTGTCTCCTCCTAATCATTTGTTATCCTGCTAGCTTAATGACCTGTGTAACGTGACATTACGACCATGGATATTGACAATGAGGAGTACTCTTAATCTCATTTTTCACTCAGACACAAGCATGGACACCAAGAAGATGCAGCTGGTGTTGAGGAATTGCCCTTTGAGTAGAGTCCAAGATGAGACTGTCCACTATTTTACAGCCTGCATCCACTGTGTTTTTATTGAGATGAATAACATTTATGTTTTATGTGCACAGTATACTCTACAGAAAGCCAAAAGTCAATTTTGTATTGATCTGAACTTGAGAACTCCATCTTCAATCTGGCTCTTGATGGACTTTACTATAAAGTTAAGGTACCTAGAGTTTAGCAGTAAACTGAAGGAATGCATTACATGGTGTGTTTAAATCTCTGAATGTGATTCTTTTACATAATTTAACTACATTCCTATTCAGATTCAGATTCTACGTTAGATTCTTACAGTAGCTAATAGCTATAATGCTATAAGAAATTGGCATTGGATAGCAATTTGATGATGAAAATATGAAGTGTCCTAAACACTCAATTTGAAAGCTGTTTTTATTCTCTACGGTGCATAACTTTTTCCAGCTGGTAAAGAATTGCATAATGTGCAGAGGAAGCATGACCAGACAGTTGCATCTTGTTAGTGCTGCTCCAAACATGTGAAGTACCCCACCATGCCAGATGTTAATTAGATAATCAATCTTTCCTAAGCTGTAGTGGTCTAAGGCCTTGGCGGAGTTTTTTATCATTGTCACTATGTCAGCAGCAGCTGTCCTGTCCTCATTTCCTCCCTTCAGTAAGCTGCAAAGTTCAGGGAGTTACATTGGAGGATTTATCTGTGTGAATCTCCCAGGCTAACGATAGGAAAGAAAAAAAAAAAAGTAAAGACTCAGAGATGGACAGATACAAATGTGTGGCAGCACCTTTCCAGGTGATTTATATATCTTTACAGGACAGATCGCCGGGGGAATGCACCTCTTCTGATATCTGCTACCTTTGACCCTCAGCCAAGGTTTTACAAGTTATCTTGTCAGGGACCCTGGGAGACTTTCATCCTGCCCTCCACAGCCTAAACTGTAATGGCAGATGTTTATGAAACGGGCTCGCTTCCCCCCACTCAGCTGCCGTGATGGAATTCAGGTGGCAGGGTCTAAGAACATATGGAAAGCCCATTAGAGACTGCATTAGAAACAACCTTTTAAGCCCTGTGAGTGTTCTATATTTCATCATTTTGGACATTACCTGCATACAGGCATTGGACTCGGTTTGAGTCTCAGTGGATTAGGATGTCTACTGATGTCTGAATTTGAAGGAAAAACCTCAGACAAGTTGTCTTTTCCATGTTGAAATGCAAAAAGAAAGACATTATGTTTGTAAATGTGTGAGGAATGGATTCTGAAGTCATAGGGAGCAGAGTTAAGGTTAAAGGAAATACTTGTGTACATATGCAAACTTTTTATAGAAAACATTAGTATCCAATAGGAAGAGATGATTTATGCCAGATGCAGATATGAGCTCATTGCAATTCATTACAATTAATATTACATTTCAAATTGCAGATACATGCCTTTGTGATTGTGTTTAAGTTTGGGGAAGATTTGGTAAATCCAAGCAACACAGTTTCTACGAAAGAGATTTTTGTAAGGGGTCAATAAAAATTCCCCTTAAAGTATGTTTGACTTTGATATCAATTACATTTATTCCATTTTTCTCTCAAATAAATCAAACTCGTGTTTTTCTGTAGCTCTAGAGTTTGAGAGAAATGCTGAATTAATACTAGATTTTATAGATAGCTCAACATTTAGCAGAAAACAAAATCAGACAAAGGATCTATCATTCTATACATCAGCAGTCCTCTTTTAACATAAATCAGATTACCCCTGCATGTGCTTTCATTTTTGGACTCTTATACAGAGACTCATTTGCATCTGCAGGCCAAACATGAATGTCAAACTGCACTCTCTGGCTCATTAATAATAAAATGGAACATCTAGATCCAAAAGCTTGTGTGGCATTTTTGGCAATTAACGGACTGACTGTTGTAATTTCAAATGCTGCCCTTAGGGGTCCAATATGCATATGATAAATATTTAAATGAAACTGCAGTCAACAATCAGCCTGGGAGATCCAAATTTAAGCAGCAGCTATTTAGCCAGTGTCAGTCACTATGAATCTTTAACTGTGAACCTGCTTACCCCGTAGCCAAGCAAGATTCCTAAATGTGTAGATGTACTCTCATCAGCATATTCTAGCGCAATGTGCTGGATAACTGAGTTGTAAATTAATTGTGGTCTCAGTTGTATTGGAAAGTATAACTGCACTTTATTACACTTTATTAATTATTTATTTATCCATAGTGTTGTTCCCTGAGCAGGTTCACCTTCACAGAGTTACACACCTTCACTCTCTCAGCAATCACATGCTTATACTTTAATTACTGCTGTGCTGCAGCTGCTGAGGGTAACATACTGTGTAAATAGACCCTTGAGCAAGGCATGTTTAGGATATAAACAAGCAGCGTTCTTGTCACAATTATCTGCTATTTCATGTCCCACAGAGCGTGTTATATATCACAATAGCAAATGTATTGATTTACATGATTAATTGATTATGCTAATTTGCTCATTATGTTGCAGTAAATCCACACCATTATGTTTATTAAAACTGTGAATTCTATTTTTACTGCCTTTACCATGATAATGTTTATATTATTCATATTGGTGCTAACTGTCTGTTTAGGTTTTCTGTGTGTACTGCAGTTTCTTTGTGTGCCTTCACCCTGTTTGCTAATGTGATTACCATTTGACATGCAGAACAGCAGACTTCTATTCTGTCTTGTTATTTACTGTGTGCTCTTCAAAATGAAACTGTTGTAGGCATACTTCACAAGTGTACAGCTCCTGAAACATGAACACAAAAAATGGAACAATTCATCAGTAAATTGCATGGAGCAAGTGTTTAGCAACTATCACACCAACGGACACTAAACTAAAAAGAAAGGCAACAGATCCAACACATCCAGATCTCAAACATATCTGCAGTAGACATTTTTCAGCTCTAAAGTTATAATTTGCCGTATGAGTATGTTATGATTATGATTAATTGTTCGAGGCAGATGGCCGCCCACCTAGAGCCCGCATCTGCTTGAGGTTTCTTCTCGTTAAAGGGGATTTTTCCTTTCTGCTGTTGCTAAGTGTTTGCTCGTGAGGGAATGTTGGATCTCTGTAAAATAAAGAATATACAGTGTAGACTCGCTCTATGTGAAAAGTGCAGTGACATACATTTTTGAAATGAATCGAAATGATGTGTACATTCCAAACATCCAAATTTCCTTTGCATTATGGTGTTGAATGGGGTGTGATGCTTTTCTCTATTAAAGCCTCTTAGCCTTCAGATAGATCATTCTTTAGATGTAAATCTTTCTTTTTGTGCTAGTTTCCATAAACAGCAGACTGACTTTTCCCCAACAAGTGCCATCAAAGTTTTCATGTATGCATGTGTTTATCCCTCTCTCCCAGTGGAGCTATTCCTCCAGGCTGCTGCTGCTGCAAATAAGACTCAGTTCTTCAGTCAACCTGCCTGGTTGAACAACGGTTAGAATTTAAAACACTACTTATATCTGTTGTCTGACATACAGCACATAGTGATAGCAGTATGCCTGCAGGCCATCCAACACTGCAGTTGGCTTTATTTTATAGTACCATAACTCCCCCATTTGGAATTTTGAAGCACTATAAATGCTTAGTAGCATGCTGAAAGGTAGTTATAAACATATTTGAGAAAACAGCACGTTTTAAAGGGGACATAACATTCTTTGTGTGATTTCATGTAATTTCTATACTGTTAAGGTGTTAAATGTAGAGTTAAACTTGGTCAAAATTCCATAATTTGATGTGAAATTATGTAAAATTGCTCGCTAAAAGTTAAAAACAAGAGCCTCAGCCCGCTCTGAATGCTTCATTTGCAGATTACCTCTGCTTCCCCATTGAACTGACTTCAATCCAGTCAAATGGCCATCTGGTCCATAGTTTGCATTGTGTCCACTTGCATATTTTGGATCGGATTCAAGCTTGACCTTTTACGGATGTATTTGAGAAGTTTCCACTTCAAGTAAAGAACAAGAAAAAGAAGTAAAATTCTACTACTGTTTGTTTACGTAGCCTCTGGAGCTGCTAGAAAATTGCCAAGGGCGAGCTTAAAGGACCTTACCAATCAGACCAGAGTGGGCTCTTCGGGAGGGGGCTTGAAGAGACACGAGCTAAAACAGCCCCTTTTAGACAGAAGCTAAACTGAGAAGTAGAATAAAGAGTCAATATCAGATAAAAATGTTTTTTTTCAACTGTAGGTCATACATATATATATCCCCGTAGAGCCCTAAAATACAAATAAAGACTTGGAAATGTGCACAATATGTCGCCTTTAGGGGTATTGATGAATTTGGAATCATAACTGCTCCTGATGGATGCATTGACAATTACTTAATAACATAGGGCCATGATTTAATGTACTTAACAGTTAAAAGAGTTACATTTGTTGAAACCAAGCCTGACTAAGCCAGATAATTGAATAGGTGAATATTTTTTGTGAAATGTGCTTAATTACTTTACAAATTAAACAGATGAGATAAAAGTTGTTGATAAGTGAGCTTTAGATGTACGAGTTGTACTTCTTCACTTTGGATAGAGCCATGCTAGCTGTTTCCCTATGATTCAAGTCATTATGCTAATTAGACCCTCCAGGAAATTGCAATCTTGCCGTGACAATAATTAATGTGAATTCAACCAATCTCCACAATGTTTGCAGCAGCAGCTTGCAATTTCACAAAATTCCTGCAATTTCTTTGCATCAAAGGTGCTACAAGTAAGATTTGACATCAACAATATAAATATAATTTGAATCTCCATAGCTTGCAATAAGGATGAAAGGCAATTGCTTTGATTTGAGACATTTTGTGCGATTGAGTCGGATTCACAGGAGCTTAGCTGAAGGCACAACTGCAGAGTAAGCCTTTCCAAACAAAACTTACTTTATCAACAAAAATAACTCATTTACAGTTAGCAAGGCTCTTCAACCTCTCCTCTCATCATCAAACAAACCCCATGCCATGAGATTAGAAAACAGAGCAAAGCAGGAAGTGAGAGGGTATATGAGAAATGTGGTCTTACCAATTTTTTTCTTCAACTTGCATTCCCGTAATTTTAGTGCAAAGAAAAAAATATATATATAAAACTTTGCAAATTGCCATTTTTGAGAAAAGCTGCTGCAAAATCAAGCATTATTGATCACAACTATCTGCAAAAACTCTGCAAAACTGCAAAATCCAGGAGGGTTGAAGCACAGAAATGATAGTGGTATCAACATTTGCCTCCAATTGTAACTCTATTTACCAGAATATTGAACTACTCCATTGACCTAAAGGAAAATCCTCTATCACCATCCATGTAATTTTATATTACAAACTAGTGTCTTGTAATTACTTTCTCTGGAAAATCAAATGAGAAACTATTCATGGACAATATAAGATGGGAATCTGTTTTTAATGAATATGACACTTCAAGAAACATAATTACATTAATATAAAAGTCACACTAAAATCTAATATTACATACAGGATTTACAACAGTGCCCACAGTTACCTAATACACCCAGACGTATTAAAAAAGATGGTTACCACAGCATAAGTGATGTATCAAATCTCTGATACAAGACAACTTTATATTGTATCATGGTTTATACTGTTATATTTCTCATCCATATTCAGGTATAATTCACTAAAAGCTGCAATATCAAGATAACTGAAGCCTGCTTTAAGTGGCCACTGCAGCTCATGCGCTTGTTGAGACCACAGATATGAAGCAAAGATCAAACATCAACAGTAATCCTCACGGATTAAAACATCAATCCACCCTTTTTTACTCCCTGTTTGTTTTTATTTCTGCTCATTTGATTCAGAGAAATGAAAAATAAACAAAAACAAGAAGCAAATATAACCAGAGTGTATTTCTCAAATGTGACACCATCTGTTTTGGCTAGTTCTCTGTAAATGATCATTTCACTTGACTGTCAACAAACTGAGAAAATATCTTGTTTCCTCTGCTGAGATGCAGCAAGGGGTGAGCGGTGAGCTTGTTATCTGTGGCACAACAACTTCAATCTATTCAAACTGTGTCCTGTGTGTCTCTTTACTTCTGCCTGTTGAAAAATACATGATGATATTGCTTAAGAAAGACGCAGGCTCGTCCTCCCTGGGGTTACTTGTGGGTAGATATTATCCATGTTTTCCTCTCCATCAATGCAGCTACCATTGTTTACCAAGAGAGAGTAACACAAAGCGCAGTATGAGGCAGTGTACCCGTTCAAAAGATGGGCGAGGAAGTCAGTACCAACTGTGCAGTGAATGCCATTATCTATGGTCTGCATATTGAGAGGCACCAAGGGCATCAACAAGAGCGTGTTGTGTGTTTTGCCATGCTGTGAGCTGCCTTTCAATGCATATCCAAGGGCAGCGTTGGAAATGCTCTATAGGGGCCCAGAGATAGAAAACAATATTCTCAATAGGCCATCAGCTCATGTTCTTTTCTCAGTGGCGAGAGAGAGTGACAAAGATAGTGAGACAGAGAGAGAGAGAGTGAAACTGCCATGACCTTTATAATTCACAGAGGAGAGGAGCTCCCCCCGGGGCTCTCAAGAGCGTTACAGCCTGAGGACAATATGCAATTCCAGTGTAGTTTAACCGTGTCAAGGGAGGCCTTGAGTGTGTAATTTCTGGTATTACTCCTTGAACAAAGAGGTGTTTTGTGTCACAAACAAATTCAGTGTTTCGTGCCACAAAAAAATTCAATGCTAGTGTTTACAAAAAAAAAGATAAGAGACAGACCAAAATATTGCAAAAAGGAATTAGTAGTAATAATTCCTAATAATAATAATAATAATGTAAATGGATTTACAAATGTATAATTGACTGTCAAATTAGTTACGTTGTACCCCAGATCAAGAAGAAACAACTTATTTCCACAAGGGTATAAGTAAAAAAATATATTAAAAAAAAGAGTAAAATACATAACAGCTAACCCAACATCAAATTAACAGTAAAGCTACCTAAAGCGTGTTAGCATCCATAATCCAAATTATTAAAAAAATTAACAATTGAAAAAAAAAAAATCACTTTGCCTTTATATCAAAATATACTCTAAGAAGGGCATTTAGGGATTACATAAATAATGGCTGTCAATATTTGCTTAATTGTGACAAAACAGTAGTTTTAAAAAAGGTTTGTAGTGTGAGACTCCACTTTAAAAGTGAATTGGAATAAAAGCTGATCAAATTTTGTCAAGACAATTAATGTCCCTACAACATAAAATAAAATACCTAAACAGTCTACGATAGCATGTTATTAGCTACATTCACGGAGGATTCAAGTTATGGTTCAAGACTTCCCATTTACAACCAAGTGGCACACCTGGAAAAGGGAATCTGAACAGGCTGCACTATCTGCCACATCTTGTTTATCATGAGAATGAATCTACTCACAACAGCGACAGGGAATCCAGAGGGCTGATAATGGAGTCCGACACTTGCCAACCTCCAATAAGAGGCCTTATGGATGACCTGACCAAAACAACTTCAACACACGTACAAGCAAGGTGAATCCTGAAGGCACTTAATGACATGGCAACATGGGCAAGAATGAAGTTCAAACCAAAGAAGTCAAGAAGCATGGTGATCAGAAATGGGGAAGTGGCTAGCAAGTTCCAATACCAAGTCCAGGGGGATGGGGTTATACCATAAATTGTGGAAAATCAAATAAATTGGAAGTGGTGATGCCTCTCTCACTGACATAGGCAATGTATCCAAGACAGAAGAACAGGCAGAGTAATGGTTGAGAAAGATTAAGGGATCAGGCTTACTTCAAAGCATGGATCTTTCAGCATGATCTCCTACCAAGACTCATGTAGCTACTGACAGTCTATTAAGTGCCTTTCACATCAGTGGAATGAATCGAGAGGCAAGTGAACGAACACCTCAGCAGGGGGCTTGGAACCCCATCAAGCTTCATGTCAGTAGAGCTATACATCAGGTCGGGTCAGTTACAGCTACCCCTGTCATCGGTGGTCGAAGAGTTCAAAGTGCAGGGCTTTAATGATGTACAGAAACTCCAACGATAAAGAGACCAAAGGTATAGACATCCCTGTCTATACCTTTGGCAAGGTGGAAAAGCTGCACTTACAGATGGCATCATGACGAGGTCCTCAGAGCACTGGTTGACATCTAGGAGCAGAAAAGACAGGAAAAGCATCGGACCCACAAGAGACCAAACCTATCCATTCAGATCATCAGGGATGGGGAGAAGCCAGACACCGCCAGGAACACCAAGAAGAGCGACCTGCATGTAGCATAATTGTTGGAGATAAGAGTAGACCTGGGGAAAAAACTATGCTTTCCCCAAATCGTCCAAACATCCCTGAGGTCTGGTCACATGGTCTGAGGATGCAAAGAAGACCATACTGATTGAATGGTCCCATGGGAAGACTGATGTGAATATGCAGTGGAGAAGAAAGGCACCAAGTACCAGGACCTGTCCTACAATGCAGGAACAAAGGGTGGCAGGCCTGTCTATTTCCATTTGAGGTTGACTGCAGGGGTTTCCCGGTGCAGTCTGGTGTACAGATTGGAGAAGGCAGTGGGAAGAGCCTCTTGTTGGCTCTGGAACAGGTGTAAGGAGTTGAACTCGAAGCTAGGGGCAGATGGACAACGACTGCCTATCACTGCCAACCCACCAACTGAAGGATGATGTGGTTCATGGTTAAAATGCCTGAGGAAAGTTGGATGCCACCTGACAACATCTCTTTACCAAAAACTGAAGGTGTTACGAGTTAGATGTATCTAATAGTATTTATATATTTACCTACTTTGAACCCTTTTCTATTGTTATTGCTGTTTGTTATGTGTGAACCATCAGGTTTACATTGTATTGTATTTCATTCATTGTACTCTGTGCAACGACAATAAGGGAATTATATCCTATTTTTATTCTCAATTCTCTTGATGGAGCAATGTATTGCACTATGGATTCCTGGACTCTTTTTTTTCTAAAAGCATGACGCTCTACAACCATGTTCACTGTAGGCGTGAAGTGTTCTCTTAATGCAGCTGATGCTAGGTTATCAAGTGTGTCTGGCAGAACATGAAAGTTCTACTGTCCTTCGGATTCAAATCAATGAAGTAACAGTGCTCATCTCCTTGACTCTGGCCATGCACCTCCACTTGCACCAATAACAAGGTAATTCTCAAACATCCTCACCCATGAATTGCCGGTTCTCCCAGGCACAGCAGAAAAAGGTCTGGAAATGGTACATTTTCGTCCATTGTCACTTAAAAAAATGTGTAGGTCCATCTCATCGCCAGTTTGTAGTGTTTATCAGTAGAATAAGTCAGGTTCAGGTAAGATAGTTACAGATTTTAATAACAGAAGCAAGGTATATACTCAAGTATGGCATTCTGGTAATTGCAACAACAACACAAATCACTTCCCGCCTTTGTCGTATAGTGCATTGGCCCATCACCTTTTGGTATAACGTAGAACAAAACAATTACTAGCTGAACACATCTATCACCAGAACTCCAGCCATCACAGACCAGTTGTTCAGTGGCATAGTTTATGCACTTTACTGACTATCTAAAACAAAAATAATGTTGGTGGAAATAATCTTTAGCTAACAGTGTCAGTTTTACCACCATGTAACTGAGACACTAGGGGTTGTTATAGTAACAGGGTATTCAGCTGCAACCAACTGCTTAACAACCAGTTCAATCTGATTAGTAGACTTTTTTTTCATCAAACATCAAGTATAGTGTTCTGTTTTACAACCAGCAGTATTCACCCTCTCCTTTTATCGTTCCTTTATTAAATGGCTCAGTGTCAACATGCTCAATGTCAAAAAAACTCCACCAGACAGGCCATTAGAGAGGCTGAGCTCTAATTCAATGTTTCCTCACACATTTAAAATATGTGACATTTGACTGAAAAAAAATGATGGATAGCGTTAAGCGGTAACTCAAGTTTTCATGAAAGTTTGCACCAATAATTTATGCTGTCTTCCAGCTTAGTTTCTTAGGGTGTTAGCTGCCATTCATTCTTGTGCTATATGAAAAACAACTTCCACAAAGTGAGATGATTCATCACAGGAAACATTAAGGTATAATTTGGTTAGGTAAGAGTTCCTGTTTTATTGTTATTTGATTATGAGACTGTTAACTGTTTTCATATGAGTGCTGCTCTAAATCCTTGTTCACTTACTGTCAATCAAAAAGCACACCTGCTAAGACCAGGAAATAAGCACTCTAAACATTCTGTTGCCCTCTATAACTTTCTAACAAAATTAACATGCAAAACCATAACTGTAAGAACATGGTGAGCATACAAATGGACAGCTACATGAGCTGTTGTATATAATATGATATGTGGCTTTTTTTTGGGGGGGGGACTTGTCACAATTGGAATCCATTGTATCTGATACTATTTCAGGGTGACTACAATTGCTATGAAGGTCCAAACTCTCCACTTCTAACAGCCCACAATTTTAAGCCTGCAAGAGCTGAGTGTTTGTTTGGATGAAGCATCACATTTTGAGTACTTATGAGAGACAGAAATATCGTAATTCTAATGATAACCATGGGTTATACGGTTGTCAAAAATATGGTATGCATTATAAAAAACAATGTTTAAAAAAGAAGAGAAAGACAGCAATAATGAAGTAGTAAGATTAAGAAAGAAGAATGTGTGTCTGCAGATGCCTGGAAAGATGCAGACCATAAATTCAACACAGTTTCAAGGCTACCGTTTGTAAAACACTGCTCTGATGGCATTAAAACAACCTCACAACACTTTATAACAAATATTTTGACAGCAGCCATGTAGAAATTGAGTGAAAGACTGCTGACCAAAATTTCTGACATGCCAGAAATCCAAAACAATCCACACAAATGCCATTTTGGCAATTAGGTGTCGCAACCTCCTTACAACTGAATGTCAAATAACAGCCGATCTGGCAGACAATTCTGCTAAATTTGGCACACTTGTACAGCCATTATTGTTTCAGCAGAGATTTGTATTCACGGCCTGTACAAAAATACTGTAGATATACACACAACACTATATCCATATAATACATTCGCACATAATCAAATTCCTGCCTGTATCCCAAGCCATAAACACATACTGAATATATACGTATAGTCTGCATCTACTGAGACAGTTTGTTCAGGACTTTGATGGCAGAGGGACAAATCTTCTGCCAAAACAAGCTCTCTTTATTGTAGAGTCCTTCATCCACAACCAGATGACAGCAGTGTGATTTGTGGATTGAGGGACTGATCATGAGCATTTGCTATTATCAGTGCAAGGCGTGTGATGGCTCTGTTGTTCACGTCTGAGAGATTTTGGGTAGGGAGGCAGATGATTTTAGAGGTTTTTTTGTTGGAGATAGTGAGTTCAGAGCTGAATATGGGCTTAATCCATACACTGTTTGCCCAGCTTTACACATTAGCCACGTGTTAGAATACAGACAGATATTTTTTTCCACATTAGAGCAGTTCAAATGGGTTTGCAAACATGTTTGGTTCACAGTACTTCACCTCCATTATTATGACTGCACACTCGCACAGACATTCATTTTATTCGTATCCTTGTGTTCTTTCCTTGTCAGCAGCGCACAGCGAGGTCACCCTGCCTTGTCCTTTAGCAAGCTATAGATATCTGAAACTAATTACAAGCTGCAGAACTAGTAGTGACTACACATGGAAGACAAAGAGGGTGCACCGTGGTGGTCAACATTAAGAGCATTAACGCTGCCCCCACATCTCATCATTATCCCAGTGCAATCTAAAGCTCAATAAAATGCAAATCACAATCACTGCTGTTCCCTCTTCGGGAGATTTATACATTAAAGTGCAGCAATAAAAGGAATCCACTGCGCTTTAAGGTCATGTTGAAAGAGTGTAGAGTAATGGAATATAGAATGAGCGAGATGGCTGATTAAATTAGCTCTCTATGGTGCACTATGCTGTTTGGTATCAGGTGTTTTAATCAGCTTAGAGGTCTATGTGTGACTGGTGATTTACACACTTCCTGTATATATGATTTACTGAAACGCCATGCTCGTCTTTTCTCATTAGGGAGGGAATTTCTTTAGGCGTCTTTACATGCTCCCATATAAGAGACAACAAGGGGAGCACTGACAGCACTTAGGAGGCAATCATTTTCCAGAAAGCTCGTTTAACAAGCATAGAAATAGGGAAATTATTTTTTATATCACTAATCTCTATTGGTGTGCTAACTTTAGAAAAAAAAATGCATCTTTGATCCATTGAAAGTGTACACACATTAGCATACCGCACCCCCCTACACACACACACACACACACACACACACACACACACACACACACACACACACACACACACACACACACACACACACACACACACACACACACAGACACTCACACACAAACATCCTGGCCTTTGAGGAGCTATGCTTTCTTACTTTCACATATAATCCAATTCATTATTGTGGGCCCCCCTCTGTACACTCAGCTGTCAGGGGAGACAAAAGCCCTGCCAAATATGGATGCGTTTTTGTTCCCTTGGATTTGTGCTGCCCTTCCCTGGGGATACTGCATCCCCCACTCAACCCCTCATCTCCCCTCCATATAAACTCACACCCTCCACCTTCCCCCCTTTGCTCAGGAGGGGTGAAAAAATACCTGGGGGCTGTTCATTGTGTCACCTCTTCCATGGGTGAAAATGGCATTCAGAAAGGAGGGCAAATTCTTTTGAGGGTCATGCTAATTGAATGGAAAAAAAATAAATCGCTGTACTCAAAGGAAAGTGGAGATCTAAAGGAAGATATTAACTATTGATTTATGAATATGGGATGCAAGGAGGAGGTACATTATGATTGGGGGGGCGGTGGTGTTTTTCATTCTTCAAATTAAATTCATAAATGTTTGAATGCGCTGCTAATTTAATGTTTGCATAGACCTAATACACAACCTCATACAAACAGTATTTTCTTTAAACCTTTATTCAAATCTACAGCAATTTTGTGGCACAAAATAGCCAACCCTGTCTCCTACAGAATACATTTAGATTTTTTTTGCCAAATAGATTTTGAAGGAACCATAACTGCCGTCTGACACTTTTTTTCCCCAACCAGGGTTCGTCTGCTTCATCCCATGTGTTTTTAGGTTTAGATATTCAAATGCTTGATTAAGGTTATGAAAATATTGTGGTTTTGGTTGGATGTTTAAAAAAGCAGGCAATGTCACTTGTGACTTTTTTAGCATTTAGCAGAGACCACAATCTTTCCCCAGGCATAAACAAGGGCTGTGAGTTGCAACAGTAACCATAGAAACGTTAATCAAGCTTTAGCTTTAGTTACCAGGAGTCAATATTGTGGAGGAAAAATGAAACATGCTGACAGTTATGTACTCAATATCAGTGTTTCCATGTTATGCTGATAGAATAGTAACCCAGGTGGCATTATGTCATTTAAAATGTGTTTTCTTATGCCAATCTTTCTTATGTTGTGGTTGAAATGTGAGTAAGATATGACAGTTTAAAAAGGTGAAAGACCTAGAAAGAATCATGCACTGTAATATGGGTGAACTATCTCTAGCAACTAGTTTTTGAAAGCTTCTCAATAATATTGACACCAGAGATATAATAGAAGCAAGATGCTCTGCTTAGGAGCTCACTCTGACATCTTGATTCCTCACTTCCGCTGGCAGAGTAAGAGGCCTTTCATTTTGGTGTACGGGGAGGATTTACATTGTCTCTATTAATGATAATCTTTCATGTATACCGTGTGATTTTGACTGATTAAACAGTCTTGCTTTGTGCCTGTGAAAGTGGAGGTGCCATTTTAAACAGTTTCTGGGCTTTCCTAATGAAACATCCTCCAAAGGCAAATATTTTGTCCAAAAGAGACTCTTCAACAGAACTCTGTCAGTCACTGCTCTTCAGTTGTTGCAGATGTTAGCTCGCTGTCGCAGCACTGCTACCAATTACCTAGCATGAGTGATAGGTGGTGGTGTGGAAGGCCTGGAGATAGACCAGGGTCACCAGTGCTAGGTCTCAATTAACCACACAGCTACACATGGGATCTGCCATGGCCCTTATCTCGTATTTATAGAATAACACAGAGACAAACACAGAACACAGTCAAGAGGCAAGACCTACAAGGTCAGCTGTTGTTACTGCTGGATATTTGCAGCTGCTGCACAGGGACAGTGAAGAAAAAAGAAAACTCGACAGAAAAGTTTAGATGGAAAATATGCGGAGGCTAAGGCTCAGTTCCTTTGCTTGTTAGTCTCCTTTTCTTTGGTCCATGATGGAAGAGTTCACTTTATGTTTTGGAATAATTTGTTATGGTCCATGTGTCATGGACAAAGGTTGGAGGCAACAACATTTTTACACACAAATGGACTCATAAGAAGTTTTTATTGGACATTTTTTGGAAATTATCTTTTGCAGTAGGAGAGAGTCACTCTCATCCATTGTATTGATCTGCTGTGGGTTTTTTTGTTTGTTTGTTTGTTTGTTTGTTTGTTTTTCTGCTTAACGTCAATTAGAGATGTGCAATTGTAAATCAATTGTAATAAACAATATCTCTCCACTAAAACTATGTAAAAGGGACATACAATGCATATTTCCGTAGTCTTGGGTTCTACAGGAATATCTTTGCATCAAGAAACTCCTTATTTATCTTACACTGGCTTCTGTCTGAAACAGGCAGTAGCTCCTGTATTTTAAGGCATGCACCAACAAACTGACATCATTAGGGCAAGAAAGTAGGGGTAACATTGCTACCAGTCTCCGGAGCAGGCTGAAGCCTGGGTTTTGACTTGTGGGGCAGATTTTTACATACGCTCAAGCTTTGACCGGGTTTAACAGAAACTACAATTAATTGATTAAAGCGAAGAGTACTTTTCCCCCTTAAATTCACTTGATAGGTCTATTTACTGAAAGTGTAGATCATCAAGTCTTTGTAAAATCAAAGTGGTGCAAATGTACAAGAATGAACCCCCCTTTGAGGTAATCTGCATAATACTCAGAAATGTTTGTGTTTCATGTGGCTTTTCGATCAATAAAATGTTTTTTCTTCTATTCTTTTTTTAGCAAAACTTCAACTAGAATATTAAAATCCCAAAATGGATTTTGGATCAAAGAATTTCCCCCTGTGTAAATTGTTGCAGAGAATACTGACATGCTGCAACGTTCATTTACCATTAATTGCAGTTTGCCAGATATTGTATGTTACTGCACCACACAGCAACGTTCCATCTTATGCTAGTAAACAACAGATGTTTAGTCCAATATTAAAATAAATACGGCAATTTATCCTCTGAATAATCTCCCTCCTGCACATGAGGCTCAATAATGAGCTTCAGCAGATTAAAAATTGTAATCCATGTGCTAATGGCCATAGCATTTTTTGTCGTGCTTCATTATGGAGATTTAAAGCAGACAGAGGAGCTTTCAAATCAGTTTTTATGACAAGTGAAACGTAATCAAAGCTTTCATTAAGAGGTTCGTTAGGTGACTCTTAAGGCTTTGTGGGATTCGAATTGCATCTTAAAATGTAAGGACTAACAGCACAAAACACACAGCTTGCATGCAGATTGGTCTAATTATAGTAAATTCTGTCTTCCTGAACATCGACATATTATAATGGTGTCTGCACTTGACAAGAATGGCTACATAACATATGATAATGTGTAGCACACCGAATAATATGAAAAACAAGGTCGAGCCCCATATTCTACTAGTGACAGCAGGATGCGGTTTGATACCAAATGCTCTGTGAATACTAAACACGCTGCTATACAATGAGCACTTGATTGGATTCATATAGTTGCCCCCTATCACAGTTTCACAATTGCCTTTCAGGAGCTGTAAAGCGAATATGTATGTGGGTTAATGGAAAGCTTACAAGCCACAGCAGAAAAACATCATGGTTCCAGTGAACCTGTTATGTTAAAAGGCCAGTTTGTATATCAGTGAAGCTACTTTTACAAGAGGCGGAAAGGCTGAACTGAGAAACAAAACAACTGTAACCTGGTTTATACGCTGTAGCATCGCGACACAGAGTGTGTGTTATTGTCTTGAATGACAAACGGGGACAGCAACAGAGACAAGCTTTACATTTCTCTTACATAAGGTGGCTGCATTTGAACACTGTCACCTTTATTTATTTGGAGGTGAAGAAACACAATTTTAGAGATAAAAATGAAAACTGAGAGCAGAGGAACAATGCCTGTACAATAACCCTATAATATCACTACGTCTGGTATAGTGTAATATACATAATGTGCAATGGCATGTAATAGTAATAATAATGTGCGTACATGTACACTAACTCCCTACAGTAAGTATATAAAATAAACTGTGATATTACTATTTATTTTAGCATTCTTTGCACTATTCCTGTATATACAGTTAGTTATTTTACAATAAACTGCAATTTACAGTAAAAAATATGACCTGAATAGGACCCTGTACTGTATTTTTTATGTCTATGTGTATACTCCTTCACATCGGTATTGTGTATAAGTACATTGATGACTAATGGACAGTAGAACATCTCTTGTGTGCTTCAACATACTTGGCCAATAAAGTTTTTTTTTATCTTGTCTTTCTTTTCTTTTTGTTTTCATTATCATTAAACACGTATATTACATGTGCAGTGTACTTGAATCAAATCAAAAAATGTCTGGGTAATGAGGTTCATCAGATGTTTGTAATTCTTGCTGCTAAACAATCTGAATTTCCCCTGCAGCTTTATTGTTACTGATGGGGTTACCATAGTTAGGGTTGAAAAATAAAATCTGCAGTAGAGACTTTTGGCTATACTTGACGTGCCTATAATACAAATCTGAATAAAATAAAGATTTAGTTCATCGTTGAATTGTCATAAAACTGCTTTACTTGTCCAATGCTGAGCCTGAACTCAAAGAATTTCAGTACCAAATTATGCTAAAAGACCAAATTGCTGTTACACAATCAAAGCACTTTTGTTCAAATTTCATTGACACATAGTGCAATGATTGCCATTTCATTTCATTAGAGTGATGTACTTTTTAGAATGTCATTATGTGTTATGAATGAGTGTAATGAATGAATATGAATGAAAAGAAAAGTGCTATGTCTTGAAGAGTGATTTATGAATATAATTTTTTATTATTACTGCTGAACTTATCGCTCCATCTGTTGCCTTTGTATTGTACCAGGAAATTATTCACTGTAAGTTGTAATAACTGCCTGTGGAGGATGAAACACTGATGTAAAACGCTGAAACCCTAACCAAAGAAACATAAAACAAAACAATGGTTGCCTGGGCTACTCTATCATAAATTCAATTGTTGCTGTATAAGCAATGCTTCATTCTCATAAAAAAAATACAGTGGCTGTATTGTTTGGTCAGAAATTGCACTCAGCCTACTAAGAGTTTTACAACAAATGACTTGATGATTGATGTTATTGAGTACTAACTGCACATTGGTAAATGTTAATTCATTAAAACCTTTATTTGTGTGCGTACATCCACTTTATTAAAGGACAGCCTGAAAAACTACGGCATGATGACCTTCTACCTCCCAGCAGCAGAGGAGGGAAGAAATAGGAGAAAAAGTATTCAGTTTTAAACTAGCCTTGACAGGTCTGACTTTTCAAATGGAAGAAAAAGCACTTGCCTGATGAAATTCTGCAAGAGGGAATAGAACAAAGCACGGGGTGCTTTCTTTCATTTAAATCCGTGTTTTACAGAAAAACCAAAAACTCTGCGACAGAGAAAGGACAGGATTTTTTTTAAAGGACCACATAGACAGTAAAAAGCAGATGCTAACATGTCAGCAACTCCCACATTCCCCTCATCCTGACAAGATACAGCCAACAAGATATGATGCTCACCATTTACAGTAAAAATGTCCCCCCAAAGCCATATAAGTGCTATTGAGGATACTGTACCTTTGAAGTATAATAGACCCACGGATAGCTTTAATGGCGTGAAATGTGCCACAGTGCAGTTACACCCCCACAGACCTGTCAGGAAAATCACCCAAATCAGGTCAGTTTTGCACTCAAGGCAAATGGACAACTCTGGCCCAGACAGATTTAATCAGAGTCTGATTTACAACCTCCAGCCACTTAATGTGCCAGTGCCACGTTCACATCATAGACTCATTTGTTTTCCTATCAAATAACTACAATAAATCTGTGGAGAAAAAAAAGGGGGAACACTGTGGATCCGAGGGTTTTTTTTCTTCTGTGCTCTCGGCTAGCTCACAAGGCATAATGACCACAGGGGACAGAGGTATAGTAAAAGGAAATCTAATATCATCCTACCCAACATAGTGTGAAACTAAGCATTAGTGTAAGGATATGGTGTATATATTATGAAATAAGGACCTAGATTGTGACATCTTATAACCAGCAGACCTTAAAACAAAATGGTCTAATGGGAAGTCAAAGTGAATGTGTGTAAAGTGAAGTTACAAAAACCTTTTCATGTGTTTCATTTTCAGGCTCTGATTTGCTTGTTATTGGACACAGGAACTTAAAACTCCATCTGCTGATGAAGATCAATGTGGTATAATTGAAAGCTCTAGAAGAGGTACAACATGAACCGCATTGTGAGATTGTTTTTCTCCACTGCTGTTTTCAAGGTCAAGAATTACCTTTGAAACTCAACTTTTTCTCCAACATAGACAAGAAGTACATAAAGAAATCAGAGAAAAAATGGAAATCTGAACATCTGCATTTCTGTGTGAACTGGGAAAACTCTGGAAAAAAAAGATCCAGAACAGCTTCTAAATTGACTTGAGATGAGTACTTCAATATCTAGAGAAATACACTTTTTTCACTGATGCAAAATGCGGGTATTAATCTTTTTATCTAACTCTCGGCAGGAAACCAAATAAGTGTATTTCCAAAAATGTTGTACTATCCCTTTTAAGCTTTGATTTTTCAAATATCACAAAATAATGATTCTTTAGTCACTGGAAAATAAGGTCGAGTTGGCAAACCATTTGAGATATTCTGTGATAATAAAGTAGATAAGACAAACTGTTTTCTTGATCCCGAGAAATATTTATTTGATGCAGGACAACACATATTTTTCATGTCCAGGTGTTGAGTCCCAAAAATTGTAGATATGTTCTGCCTCCTGAGGACTCGCAGCACTGTAAAACGCTCTCCTTCAACATCATTTTTCTTTGCATTTAGAAATACCCCTGTACTCTTTCTGGATAATATATTTTACAATGGAACATTTTACAGTGCTGCTGGCCAAAGGCTTCCATATAAATTACCTGGTTTCACAGTAACATACTTACGGCATCAGATCACACCATGGCTCCAACTCACAGGCGGGTTCAGATCCAGCCAACATGAGTGAATCATACTCACACACACACACACACACACATACACACACACACACACACACACACACACACACACACACACACACACACATGCACACACACCTGAACCCACACCAGTAAACAAAGACTTAGAGCAGTGCCAGCAGCTTCATTGTTTGAGATTTGATCAGCTGTGCTGCTGTTGTGATCCAAACCCATTCTGTGTCATAATGAAAAGTCCATTTGGACGACGAGCAATGTTACCTCCTCTTCTCATGTGGGCTTGTAAAATGAGGGTCCACACAAGGGATTGAGTAACACTTGTCCTCCATTCTCAAATAGGATGAAAGAGACCATGGCGATGCACCAGATTAGACATTCACAGCAGCCGTTAGTGGCTGTGTGCAGGGGAATCTCAAAAGAAATAACATGAAATACCGCCAGAAAATAGGATGGACAGCGAAATAAGACAGGGCCCTGCAAGTGAATTTATGCCATTAGGGAATCTTAGAGATGGCCTCAATTCAAGTCTGCTGGTCAGAAATGAGGGAACAATACAATTTAAATTTAATATAATGCTGTTTCGCTACCAACTACATCAGGGATCGTCATGGAGCACATGGTGCTTATTCTGCTTCAAGGCGTAATATATCTATGGCTACTTCAGTGGTAATAGACTCATGGGAAATAAACTCAGCAGCTCCATAACCGTTTTTGCTCCACCCATGGCAGTTTGTTGGAATTACTCTCCATTTTAAAATAAGGTCATCGTGGCCTCTTCTTTGGGGCAAGATGAAGAATGTAGGAAGTGTGGGTGTTGCCTTTGCCTGCTAAATACATTAAATATATGACCCTCTATGACAGAGATTTTTCCAGATTTAGAGAAATAATTTAGTAATTTGGTAGCCATTCAATCTGGCTTCATGGCTTTCTTTTTCTTCTCAAAGCGGGGACAGACTTAAAAGACATGATGAAATAACAAATACATTTTACAAAATCCCTATCTTAAACTGTCCAGTTATCTCTTGTTACATAGGCTACTACATATGTGACCAAACAAATATTTTAATCCCATTCTTTTCATTTCCTGTAAAACTTTTTGATATTGTGATATTTGGGACAATTTACAATCCTTGCCCATCATGAAAAACTGTACTGGATGTTATTGAATATTATTTGACATTTCCAAAAATCATGGTTTTGCTCATATTTATTCATTGCCCCCTTTTGAGAGAGTCACGTGAATGATTTGAATAAAATCCCACATATTATTCTTTCACTCAGAAAAATGTCACATTGTAGAAGCGAGAGACAATCGAACAGATGTTTTTCTATGACTTTGATATGATGGAAAACTTTAGTAGACTACAAACTCCATAACAACTATTTCCACCAACATACAGGGTTTTTTTTGTCTTGAGTAAACACAGAGATGAAACACGGGAAAGTGGTTGATTAGAGTTGGATTGCGACGCTTTTGTGGTTTGTTGTTGTCATTATATCTCATGTTTGGCCCATTCACAGTCATACATATCAAACAAAATGATCATAATGAGAGCTATTTATAATCCTTGACCACCACATATTTTATCTGTGACTCTCAAATGGTTCACACTTGGTTCAACCCATTGACATAATTCAGCAAGGGTCCAATAGAAACAATGAAAGTCAAACACGTAGCATTAATTAATCAACTGTATCCCTATCAAATTACTGTTGTCTCCTTAATTGTGTAACATCGGAATAACACTGAAAGCTTGAACTTTCTGTAGTCTCCCAAAGATTATTTTAACAACACCCTCCGCATGTTTGTATGGGAGAGGCACACAATTTAGAAGCCAATGAAGTCTTTTCACTAATGGTTTTGTTCATTTATAACTTACTTATTGCACTGGTGAAGACTTTTTGATGTAATAGGTAGCAATAAAGTCTTACGAACAACATATTTCCTTCTCTTTTTCTCTAAAATTAGGGATATCACTAATGCAGAATGTGCAATGTACATTTTCAGTCAAATAATCCCCTCCTGTTTTCTGCTATGAGAACTTTTTAGCAGCTATTCATTTCTTATTTCCCTGGTAACTTATAGATCAATGAATCCACATTTCTCCAGCCCACCTTTTTGTGTGTATTTTGTGCTGAAATCAATACACCCTTAGTGAGCTTTGAAAGGTTGATGATGCAGAAACACAATTGATCCATTAATAAAACAGTCGAGTCCAATCCATAACGAACAAGCGAATGAACATTGGGCTACATGCATTCATAGGGGCACACACACATGCACAAACACACACACACACACACTATAGGCACACAATCTAATTTTTGCTTCTTGGCCGAGCAAATGCTTGAATAATACATAAAAAGGTCAATGATAATAAGATGCCCTGTCGATGTACGTTTATTGAAGTAATTGCACTTGTTCCATCCCTTCACCAAGACAATTCCCCCTCCACCTCCCTCATCGACCATCTCTTTATGTCCTGTATCTCTCTTTATCTCTCTTTGCTGCATGAGCCAAGTCACACCATAAAGGAGCAGAGCAAAATGAGTTTGCCTCTTGTCACAATGATACGCAGAAATAACTGTACTCTACTCCAAACAAGTAGCCCCATTTATTTTTTGCAGGTGAAAAGGCATCACAATATAAAAAGCCTAAAACAAAATGTAGAAAATGTCCTTAGTGTGGTAAAAGCATGAAGTGTCAAACACAGAAATACACACATATTACCTCAGCAAATGAACAAAATGTATCATCACACTTCAAACCTGTAGCCTATTCCTTCCAAACCTTTGAAGTGAAGCAAAGATAGCAGAGGATTGGTGTAATGTATGAAGTTGTACATAGTGTATAGTGCATCGTACCCAGCAAAAATATTAAAAAAAATATTACCTAGGTGACACAATTTCAACAAGTTTTGATTTGACAAAATACTCAAGGCCTAGACCTACTAGCTTTTTCTGGGGCTTTCAATCAAATCTCTGTCCTCATTATAGGCATGGAGCAGTAGTATTTATTGAAATGACACTATGAAAACTCATACATTGTCCTCTTCCAGTAATTTTTACCAATACATTACATAACTTTCATGTATTTGTAGAGGATACATTTGAATACATTCATCTAAAAAATTAAGTTTTAGCGCAATTTAGCGTTGCCTTTGCTCAAGTGTGACAATGCAAACTAAAAATCACTGGGTTAAAATTAGCAAAATATAGCACCAATACAGCTTTGAGTTAACTTTATCCAGTAGCAATCTTAACGCAATCTTAAAGATAAGAAGCTTTAGCTAAAAACTATGTATGTTTTTAAAAAAGAGTAGATTATAACAAACTTTAGTTTGTGTAGGCCTAAATAACCCAACAGTAAAATAAAAAAATAACGCTAAAACTGGGTCAAAATAACACTTTGTCTTGAATGGCTTTCTGGTTAACATTAATCAAGTACTGAGTTAGTGCTGATTAACCCGATGATTTTTAGTGTGTGGTTTGACACTGCTAAATCTTCAAAACGTCCCTATAACCAACCTAACAGCAGGTAGCTGGCTGTGTTAGCTTATAGCTAACATCAAGCTTCAACATTTCTTTGCTCAATATTTTGGTCATGATTATAAAGGTTGATGCAAATGTGTTTTTAAAGAGGACTTTTTAACCTTTATTTGACTAATGACAATGAAGAGCGATAGGAAATATAGGAGGGAATGTAGAATGACTTGCAACTAAATTAAGTTCCCAAATTGCTATTGAAAAAGGGCAGCAGCTTTATGGGTAAATAGCTATGTGTCAAAGGAACTAGCAAACTATAAGCTTGCTAGATTGGCATGTTGCTAACTTCATTCTTTTTCTTTTTAAGATTAATTATTTAGGTATTTTTACCTTTATTGGATATTTATTATATGGATAGTTGCAGTTATGTGGCATACACAGTAACCACTAAGGTACCTGGGCACTCCTGCTTCCAGTTCCTCTTTCTTGGTCTTTGAAATGAAACAAAATCTCAAAAATGTTAAATGTAATCATCAAAATAATAAGACAAAAGACAGATATAATCTTGAATAACGTTGAAAATATATTAGCATTTATTAATCTCTTTCAGAGTACATGCTTTGGTGACAAGTTTGCACCCGTGTATAAAACAAGTAAAATACAAGTACAATACTGTAAGATCTAAACAGCACTAGGAGTTTTGTTTGTATTTTTAATGAAGCCACGATCCCAGATCTCAATGAAAATGTATGAGGACAGCAGTAGTGCTTGTTCAATTTTCCCTCAGCACCATGTTCGGGCTCTTAATGTCTGAAGTATGAGACATGGACAGCGTGTCTTGCTTCAGCCTGCAAATAAAAAATCCCAAGTGTAGGAGGTCTCTTCAACCTGGAGCAGAGAAACTACATTCTGAGAGGCTTTGGCCCTCTTAAGACAGCGCATGGTGGGAGGTCTATTTTCTCTCAATCTTCCTTCTCTCCACAGGGAGGGTGTATGTGTGTGAATGCATATATGTGTTGTGTGTGTGGCAGTTGAAGTCCAGGTCAGAGGCGGGTGGTAGAGTCACTTCACACTGTTAGATCCTTCCACAGATTAAAAGAGAGAACTTGAGTGTTGTCATCTTTCAGTGGCTGACACTCATCAAAATCATAGGAATTAAAGGAACAGGTCACAAAGACAATACTGAATTTGAGCCTGTCTTTATTAAATATGTGTGTTCTGTGTGATTAAGTGAACAATAAGGCAGGGTGTATCTTAAAGCAACAATGTTTTTAATTAAAATTGATTCAGTTTATTTAATCTATTTAATCTTTAATAAAGCATGTTCGATCTCCTGATAACCAGATTCCATATTTGGAACTGAGAAACATTGTGAATACAATGAGGTGGGAGGCGAAATGACAAGATGAAGCAGCCATTGCACAATCATGTGACTAGTAAAGGGGACATATTATGCTTTTTGTGATTTTATATACTGATTTCAAGTGAAGAATGAGAAAAAGAAGTCAAGGCAGCTACTGGGAGTTAACCAATCAGAAAGGCGTGGGCTCATGTGAGGGGGGCCTTAAAGAGACACAATCTAAAATTACCTGTTTCAAACTGACGCTAAACTGAGGGCTTACATAAAAAGCTAGTATATACAATAAATAAGGAGTTTGGTTTTTTAAACTGTAAATCATGCAAAGATATTCCAGTAGAGCCCCATGACAATAACAAAGTAACATTTGCATATGAAAAAAAATCATTCATTTAATGTATGATCTCCTTTGCAGCCATAGATCAAATAAGGATAGATACATAGATAGATCAATAGAAACTTATACTCTAGGTAGATACATAAATCCAACTTTGAAAACTGTAACAAACCCTAAGCTTATAAATTATTTTAAATACCACTGTAATATCTCAAGAGAGCACAGCAGTCAGTCTAAAAATACGACTGCTTCCCCACTCCTGGAGAGATGACATGTTGGAGGAACAACACTTTCAAGTGACAGCAGTCAAATGTGAGGGTACAGCATCATTACACAATGCTGAAGTGAACAGAATGAAGTGTGTGTGTGTCTGTGGTGTGCATGGGGATAACAGTGTACCAAAAATAGAAGTCCTTTGGTCTCTGGAGAGGCCATCAAGAGTCTCCTTTCTCCTTTTGCTCTGCCCACTCAAGTTGATGAACCAGGCGAAGAGGGGGAGGCTTTCTTCCTTCAACGACTGAGAAGAAACATGGTGTGAATTTAAAATGACTTTTCTGTAAACAGAGGTTTGCTGCTATTAGACATGCTGATGTAAAAAGAAAACAATTCATACAAAGGATAAAAATCCTACAGAGGACTGTTGCAGTGCAGGTGTGGGCTAATTTACGACTTTTTGTCCGTGCAATTTTGAAGAACTAAAGAAAATAGCATAAATTGTTTGTTCAAATGCCAAGATGGGTTGTGATTACAAGAGACTGTCATCCCAAAGAAAACAACAGCATCAGTGGTTTCAGTCCATGTCCAAAAGCATTTGTTTACATTCAAGTGACAATGCCCCCAAGTGACAGGAGGATCGACTCTTGTCTGTCAGGATCAAAAGAAGAAGAAGTGTGATGTCATTATAATAAGTCTGCAGAGAGGAGGTCGGGATGGATAGATGGATTAATAAAAGGTCGTAGGACCACTGTTTGATTCCAGTTTCATAGAGAGTTTTAACATTGATGTCACTGAATCCAGATCATTACAGGTGTAGCTATGGCTCAGAAGATAGAGTGAGTAAAATTGCTTCAAATTGTGAGCGTGTGTAGGTGATTGAGCATCAGAGACATTGGAAAGTGTTACATTGCTTCTGATGAGCAGGTGAGTATGATGAGTGGCCGCCTCTGCCATCAGTGTGTGAATGTTGGCATGTGTTGCAAAGCAATTTGAGTGGTCGGTAGACTAGAAAAGCACAATATAAATGCAGTCCATTTACCAATGCATTCCATTCTTTAACCTTAACCTTGTGGTTATTATTGTGGCCATGATGACAGAAGTTCCCTAACCTTAATGAAGTATTTACTTTAAATGAAACCGTGCCTAAATCTAACCAAACCTTAATCTTAGTGGTATCAGATCGGAAAAAGGTTTAATTTTTTTGAAACAGTGATTTGTTATAGTTTAGTTTAAGGCACTGATAAATGTCAGCCTGTTGATCAGATCAGAAAATGTCCAAGTGTATTGTTTCAGAGAGCAATGACAAGTGACATTTTGAAATTGGAGGATTTGTTGCTTGACAATTATTGAACGAGGGTCTCTAGTGGCATCATGAATGACGTTTATTAGGAGAAAATGCTGAAGTAACATAACTACACAACCTGTTTCTTACCAACAGTCAATGTTGGTTTCTTTTACCTATGATCAAGACTTAACTTTAATGTTAACCAAGTTGTTTTTGTGTCTAAACCATACCAAACCTCAATCATAGCAGGGGCAGATAAGAAAAAAAGTCATATGAGTCATTTTGTTACAGCCATATGTAATGGTTTTGGAAAGCACTGACAAACACTTTATTATGTTGTTTAGTTTCCACTATAATCAAACCAGAGGGGTGAAAGATACGGTTGCAGGGTATTGATTTATCAACAAAAATGTACAATTCTATTTCATTTGTCCTTCTCACAGTGCTGTGCATGAAACAAGGGACAGATTGCTACATTTCTGATATACATAAGCTGTATGTTTGATTCAATTATGTAAATCCAGACAAGTATAAACGCTATGACAAAAATAAAAAAATTCGTCAAACCTCTGCTTTAAGTTTAGTAGTATAAGATGATGGATGGCATAATACCCAACACAGTATAAAAGATGAGCATCACACTCTCTGCATAACTTTGACAGACAGTTACAGAAAAAGTTTCTGTCTCTGTTGTGAATTTATCCTGGTGAATAGTTGTCCAGAAGTTGTCCAGAAGTTCCCAGCAGTGCGATGTGGGCTGTTTGGGTATGAAGGCTGGGCCTTTGTGTGGAAAGCCCGGGGGCAGCAGAGTGTGGCTCTTTTAGGGTTTGATTTATAATTGAAAGCTGTGTTTACATCCGCTCTCCAGCCTCCATAGCACAGAGTGCAGTTCATAGCTTGATGAAGGAGAAACCCAGAAATTGAACCCATTAAAATAGGAATTTTTAGGGAACTGAAGCAAGGGGGCAAAGGGTTAAGGTGGTCACAGAGCATGGTGTTTACATTTGGTTGTACATCATTGTGTACACTAGTGGTGCTCTGAAAGGAGGGCAAGGAAATGTTAAATCACCTCTGACAGCTGAGAAATTGACCACGTCTTGGCTCCAACACTTGTGTTTTGGGACGTTGGGAGACTATCTGAGCTGAGATAGTAGTGGAAGCTAATGAGCAATCATTACAGTTGGTCTACTTTGTATAATTACATACACACATTGGCCATTTGGGGATGTGCTGGGTCCAGCTAACATGATTGTAATGCTGCTAGTTTTTCTAAAATGCCTGCTAGAATCACAAAGTCATTATCTCATTGTAGATACGAGGCAGTTCTAGGGAAATAGACATATATGCAAATATGAACATGAATAAAGGTTAACAGACATACAGTATGCATGAGCAGGGGTACATGAGGACACTAATATGTTATTAATGTGGCATCATCCTGTTTTTCTTTTCAGTTGTGCACATCTGTTTAGGGGTACAGAAAGGAAAGTTAAGTCAGATTCCTTCATTACTTATCTACCATGTTGCTTTTATAGATGAAAAGGGATTAGTTTGAATTTAAAAGACCCAAAAACACAAATTGTAAACCATTTTCATTGGATGAATAAAAATCCTCACAGATGATTACACCCGCCCTGAATGTTGCTATTTTCCAAGTGAAACGCTCCAGATTGCTAATTAGCGATTATAATATTCAATACTTTGACTTGCATGGAGGCAATCACTTCCTCAGAGTGGGCGTTCCCTTTTTTTTCAATATTTTTTTTGATATCTTAATTTGGTACTGATTATGAGACTAACTTTGTATACTAATGAGTTAGTTGTTTCTACTTCTGCAGTTCTCCATAATAGAAGTAATATTACTAGGTGAGGAGCAGACACTAACCTTAAAATGCCTCTAGTCCCTCTCTTATTAATTCAGATTGAACAGCAAATCCATGTGACCTTGTAGTGCAGACGATTGGACATTTATGTCTGGCAGCAGTCAGTTTTCAGCTGATACATGAACAACGACCCAAACATATCAAAGTTTGCTGTAAATCTCCTGTTTCCCCTCAAGCATCAACGTACTATTCAACAAATGCACCACTTCCCCTTCTGAGCAAATAGTGGTCCATGTATGAGTTTATAAAGTATTCATTATCTTGTCATATCTGCCATTATAGCTCCAAGCTCCATTACCTGCTTCTCCGTGTGGAAACATTCACATTGGACAGTTAAACTGGATGGATTTGCAAAGTTTTCATCCCTGGCTGTGCATTATCTCCATGTTGAAGTCATAATAGTTAAAAATGTACACCCCTTCTCCTGACTCTCCTTTCTCTCTGCGTGTCTCCTTCACTTGTTCTCTTTAACTGCACTAAGCTCTGTAAGTTTGTATAATTTTAGAACATTACAACATCCATCATGCTGTTGTGTAACAACTGTGACCTCGAGTCAGGACCCACCCCGAGGCTCCTGGAAATATTGCATTTAATTAAATCCTGTTATTGCACAAGTATTATTTATTTAAATTCTGCACTAAATTGTCTCTAAACCATGTAATTGCTTCTTGGCTGCTATAAAAGCCTAGGCAGTGCCATTAGGATCTAATTTAGAGAACCCCACCTTATTTCTGCCCAGAAGAAAACACAGCTACCTCCTCATATTCAGGGGCTCATTATAGACGTTATAGCTATTTGTGGTGAAGGTGTTGATTTAACTATAAAAAGGGTAAAAAAAAAAAAAAAGAAAAGATATTTTCTTGATTGTAAACACTGAAATTTGGCTCTGAAAGTAAATATCACAATGCTCACAAGAGGGAGTGTTTGTCTTTGCTTCGGATCCTCCTCCTCATCATGAATTAATCAGGAAACATAAGTGTTCATATCACAAATTCAAAGGTTAACCAAGGCTGCTGTTCTATCATGAGCTGAGCTGTAGGGTGTAGAAAAAAATATTATATTTAAAAATGTGTGGTATTTCCCTTTAAATGTTTGCTTTGTCTGGACCAGTTCCATGTCTGCATTTTTTGTTTTCTTAGAGCAGACAGCACCATCAAGTGGTTATTCTATGCTCTACATCTACCCCTTTCTTTCTTTGTTTCTTTTGTTGTCAGGGGAGGTCTTTGTGAAAGCATGTTTGGGTTTTTCCTCAATATTACATGTAAAGCTAAATCAAATTTAGCATCTCTCTTACCTATATTATTGAAATCATTGTTTTCATTTATTGTTTGTCTTTTAAGTGCACGACATAACTGTGTTGATATAATAAAGTAAATCATAATGTATAATTTCTTTTTTTTAGCTGCAAATGAAATCCAACTGTCTCAGCAATGATATTCTTGTAATTATTGAAGACAAAAAAAAAAAGACAAAAGCATTTTTTTCAACAGCAATTTGAAAAATTGTAGTAAACCATTTATTCAGCACACGTTTTACACAGTAGTACCACTTGAGAAGACAGGATGGTTAAAGATGTCTGACTGATAAATTACACAAACAAAGAAAACTCACACACTTCTTTAGACTTTCTGGTCCATGTTTACCTCTGTGCTTTCCTTCTGGAAGAGGACCTCAGTCATAAACTGAAGCTCTGTCTTGATGCAGTAACAGTCTGGTTTTGCTCTGATATAATCCACAATCTCTCCCAGACTTTCAGCTCTTCGGTCCCTGTGGATCAGAAGAACAGAGCAGCCAGAGGGACAAAGGAGCTCCTCTTTCTCCAGGGCCAGCAAATCTGTAAGGTACTGCTGTGGGTTATGGTCCATCAGCACCAGATTGAAACCCTCACTGGTCCCTTGATCAGGTTTAATAAATGGACGCAATGTTGGGATGCTCTCATTTGAACTACAAGTCACCACCTGGAACTGCAAAAGAGCAAAGGGAATGATTAGATCTGATGTAATTTTCGGCTTTTGTTTTCACACCTTGTCTGTTCTGCGGATGTGAACATACCTGGGAGTGTTTAAAGCCCGAGACCAGTATGATTTCCTCTCCGAGCTCTGCTGTGAGTGGGTCCAGCTCCACCGTGACCAGTCTGCCAGCAGGGGGCAGCAGACGCAGCAGTCGGACAGAGCTGTAGCCACAGTGCATCCCCAGCTCCAGCACCCTAGAGGGGCAAACACGCCTCACCACCTCATCCAACGCCTCACCTGGGTTCACAGGAAAGGGTGGTGTTTATTTCTTCAATTAATGAAATAAGGATCAAAAGGATCTAGTGGATTTAGGATCATAAATGTTGTGCCGTGTAGGTAGAATTAGATCAGTATATGATAAGCGTCTTATTTTAAGCTTCTTATTGTAAAGACAGACTAAAATTCAAGTATGTTCCATTAAACTAAAATCTGGATTATCAAGTGGGGGTTGAAATACTCTGGACATGGTATCACCAGTTTTCTCATTTAACCTTTTTTATTGTATTGTACCATTACACAACGGACAGGACAGGTGAAATGCTGAAACAACAGTGAGTTTGTAGCAATAAACAAAAAACTGATCATAATCCCATATCAGTCAAATCTTAGTCTCATGTATGTGACTCCGTTTATTATTCGCATCTCTGTATCACTGATGGTTATTCAAGATGTCAACTTGCATGTGCATTGCATATATATCAAATATAATGACTTCAGACTTGACTCAAACTCTTAATAATGACTTACAAACAATACAAATTGTTCATGGGTTGTTAAGGAACAGTGAATATGCACCTGCCCATCACCAGAGCCTAACACTGAATCCAAACACAATACACTTTGCTGGTATGTTGGCAGCCTAAACTGGATCTGTACCTCACATTAAAGCCTTTGGTTTAAGAGACTTCAAACATCTTTGGTTTAATAGATGATCTGTGATGTGGAGGAAGAAAGACTAAACCATAAACCTTAAACTTCAGATAAATGCTGCTGAAAAAACTTTCAAGGACGATTTCTTGTAACTTGATGTACTGACCAATTTTTGGACCGATGCAGAGAGAAGGCTGCGTGGCACCATAGAGGTCAAAGGTCTCCAGGACGCTGTCAGCATTGCCATGAGTGCATTGGGAGAACACAAAGGCGTGGGTGCTCCTTACGCACACTCTTCCTCGCACCAGCCTCAGTACCCAGGCCAGAGCTCGATGGCACAGTGCGGTAACTTTGACACGATAGCGGCTGGATAACATCATGATGACAGGAAGCAGCGGGATGGAAACAACCATCAGTGACATTGGAATAACTGTGGAGGAAACAGTAGGAGGCCTCAAAATCTGTGGATGAAAAGAAGAGAAGGTGAGATCAGTCTGTGGACCTTAAATGTGTGGCTGATTTGATGAATGTGATATTGGCTTTTTGACAAAAGAAATATATTGGGTATGATTTAAGTGAAGTTTGATAACCAATTTTTACTCATTTACAGCTGTTATGAAACAGCAGATTAGATTCTTGGCAAGAAACAAAAGAAAACTAAAAGCAAAAAGCACTTTCATTTTCAGTAGATTTAGGCAATAATTTTGTCATATTTGATAAGGTGTTTTGTGATAAAGACAATCCTCTGAAAATACTCTCACTTGTTTTTTTATGCCAAGATGAATGAGAAGTCCTGAAAGTCCATCCACTGACTAAGCTAGAGCTCAGGGTGGATCTTGACATGCAGAAGTTAACTATTTACTATTTTATACTTATTATTGTGTATATGTGTTTCTCCAATGTGGAGCTGGTTCTTGATAACCAACACCACATCATTAATTAACAGATAGTATTCAGGACATTGAGCAAACTTTGACTTGTATGTTGTTTTTGTTTTTTTACTAACAGGCAACAAAAATGTACAGAAACACTGATCTTTGGCACCCCCTATAGACAAAATGTGGTATGATTTTGATGTGAACTGGTAAAAGTGTTTTGATCCTTTCTACAGCAATCAATGTGACACCATAAATCATGGAGGGCAAATAGCCAATAGGTTTTAACTTCCAATAAAAGCACTACAGCAACCACTTTCCCTGAATTAATTTAACACTAAACACACAATAAATGGGTGAACGGTATCTTTTAAGCTCTCAGTATAATAAATACACCACACTGCCTACTGCCTTTCCGAATTTTATATTGCCCCTACAAGTACTAACTTCAACTTTCTCAGTAAAATAAAGCACACTGTATTTCTCTTTGTGAGTCAAAACATTACTTTGTGAGTTGTGTATCTCTGTGGTTTCATAGATTTACCACATCGAACCACATTTAACAGGAAAAAGAAACAACTACAAGCACATTTTCAGCATCAAACATACCAAACAGAATGATAATGATGATTAAAGTGCTGTCTGCCAAGCAACAAGCTACACGTAATTTAAATTACTTTATTTATTTTGCAAAACCATTCCATGTCTTATTCTTCTACTGCAGGCTCCATCATTCATTTATAGTCTATTGTATCTTGCAATAAATAATTTAAAAAACACTATAACATCAATACACATATCTAATAAATGGTGTTTTAGTTTAAAATTGAATGAGGATTGTGGATATTATAGTAGCTTAAAATAATGAGAATGAACCTTTTAACAAGGACATTGAAACAGTTTCTTGAGACAGAAGTAACAAATCATTAACAGTAGTTGAGTAATACTTGCGAAACTGTTGCTCGTCCAGAATACGAGTGTGTCCTGTTAAACACAGATGGCTGTGTCACTCTGTTAAGTCAAGTACTCTGTCTCTGTGGGTGATCAGCACATGACAGCAGCGTACCTACTGAAAGACAGACATTGATTTTATTTTAGACATAGATCTCCTACGACATGGTCAAAGGAGGGAAAGGAAATAGATGCATGTGCACGGAAGAGAGGAGTAGCGAGTGAATACACCTTTAGTTCATATATCCTGTCAGGGAAGCCACTCCTCCCACTTTATAGCACTACTGCTTTATTCCACAAGAGGTCAGCAGAGATGTTAGAATATATATCACCTGTGCAGGACCACAGACTTCATTGGCATCATCTACCCTTAACTATGTTGTATTTATTTGTGTTTGGGATTTCTGTTTGAGAGATCTGCCATATTTAAGCTGATTTACTATGTAGGCAGCTTTTGTCTTATTGTTTTGCAGACCAGAATGGGATTGTATTTCACTTTATATGCAGCTAGAAATGTCTTTAAAAAAAGACTTAAATGCAACACAGGTGGCACAGGGACAAGACTGCAGAGCCCAGGTAAGCCTTGGTAATAGTACCTCTGGTTATGACTGAGTTTTTTCTAACCTCAGCCTTTACAGATGTTCACCTTTTTATTTGATTTGGCCTTGTGAAAGATAACCAAGCTTTTTATTGACAGATAAGATATTCCTTTATTAGTCCCACAGAGGGGACATTTACATTAGGGCAGCAGCAAGTGGATAACAAACACAGAAAGAGCATCAATAAAAATAATAAAGAATGGTAAGGACACAAGCAATTAAAGACAATAGTAGTAAGACATCTAGTAAATAAAAAAGTGTATTTTAATTATTTAAAAAGAAACATAAATCACAGAAGCCATAATTTGCACTATAATCAAACTAATGGAAGTGGTAGGAAAACAGGTTGATTAAAAGAGATAAAGACATTTTCTAAATAGCAGGCTATATTTTAGTTAATTGCCTTATGGTGCTCACAATCACTGGGAGGTGATACACTGTTTTGGATGCTTGTGCTCTATCTCCAGTGAACTCTTTGCTCACTCAGTTGCCCCATATAGTGAAAGTGGGTGTGAGATCCCCCCGTGTGTTGCTGCCCTCATTGGCTGGTGGCGGAGCGGCACTGCTCTGTGTATTTTTGGCTATTAGAGCGAATCATAATGCGGCGTGCAAGTCCCTCTGTCAGTGCAGCTGCGCCAAGTTAGCCAGGAGCAGCCAGTAGATCACCGGAAGCACAACCATTTTGCCATTAAAATAAGAGCATGAGCGGATGGAGGCCTCAGTCAGTAGGCTGTTTTATAGCCCAGATTTGTCGACTGAGAAATGAGCTCTTTTGGGCATTTTCACTGACAGCAACTACACCACAACTATTATTTTGTTCAGCAAGTCGCAGACATAGATGTGAATGAACTGCGCATGTGCAAACGGGACCAATCAGGAGTCATACTGTCTTTAAATATAAACAATTTAAATTAACCGTTATCGCTGTTCACTATCAGGCGGTGACAGGGCTTTACTTCAATCGCATAACCTTCATTTTTTTAACATATAAACTGATAACTACTGTAAACATGAACTTATAAGCATTACAGTAACCCACAGTTGTAGTTTTATTTCTTTCTTTTTGAACCACAGTTGTAGTTTTACTTATTTTTGAGGCAACAGGTTTAGTTTTCTCAGGCTGTGTTAGCTCAGCAGCTCCTCCGTCCGGACTGCTGCTATAGCAACGTTACTGACACACTATTAATCAACAGCCTGTTAGCACCTTCTGCCATTAATGTTGCTGACAAAAAATAACGTTTAAACAGGTGGCAGGCTAATTGAATATGTATATACGAGCTGTGTGGAGGTTTATCAAGGACTTTCAGATGTTTACCATGTTTTATGAGAGCAGCCCGCTTTCAGAAAAGGACTGCAATATTAATCTCAACATTTCTGGTGGAGTTATGCGGTTTAGCTCAACGTCGTCTGCTCTTGGAAGGCAAGTTAACATTAGCTAGTAACCGTCTATGCTAAAGCAGATTAGCTTCTGTTTTAACGTTGTCTGCTAAGCTATCGTAACCGCCTATGCTAACCAGATAGTAGTTTAGTAGCTGCTGTCTTCTGACTTCCAGTTTTATTTCACAGCCACGATTAAAACAAAATAAAATGCATTACTACTTTTCATTTTCAATATTTCAAAGTATGCTTCTCATTATCGGTGGCCTGTTGTCCATGATCCTGTGTCAAGCACTAAAGCTTAATTTTCGGCTAAATTAGTACTTTTACTTTAGTACTTTTAATCAAGTTTTTTAAATACAGGATTCTTACATATAATTAAGTATTTTAACATTGTGGAATTGACACTCAAAGAAAGGGACTTCTTCCAACACTGCATGTCACAGAGCTAATGATAGGCTACCAAATACAGTGTAACACCTGTTAGCTGGCATTAGCAACAATAATGTAAATTCAACTTTTGGTAAACAATGTTTTTAGCCTTTTTTTCTTCTTATTGATAATTCACTTAGCGGTTAAATATTGCCAAAATGACAAAAACATTTAAATAAAATCTTACTTTTAGGGTAATAGGTGTCAGAACAAAACAAGTAAGGTGCCTCTTCCTTGCACACGTTTATGTTAGGGGCCCTCACCGGAAGCTGTGCATGTGACTGTGGCTAACTTGACGCTGATGTCTGCACACAGCCTCCCTACTGGAGTGATACTGGAGAGCAGCAACTGGTTCGTCCGCCTCGCCGGTGCTGCTGCTGCTGCGACACCTACAACAGACGGAGGAGACAGAGCTGACTGACGCGGTTCACGACTTATTTTCTGTGGAATAACACCTCACACACACAGCTGTTTTTTTGTTTTGTTTTTTACACATTTAATACTTGCAGAGCAGAGCTTCCTCGCCAATGGCAAGTCCGGTTGCAGACATAGGACAGTCTCATCAGCATCACCCTGTGACCGAGTCGGCCGCAGACTCCGCTTTTCAAGAGGCGCAGAAATGGATCGAGGTGAGTCATTGACCATCAACAAAAGAGCCAGTATACTGGATCAACACTTCGACACTTTGCTTCCCTTTTGGTGCAAGTGTTTTGTTGTCATTATGTGGCCTTAGTTACTGGTTTGCAGCCTGAACCTGCAGCTCTAAACGCCTGTTTGATTTTTTTATTGCTTCGTCACCTGTTGAAAGGTGCAATAATTTGATTAGCAGAAAAAACACCCAATTATATCTTTGAAGTTTCTGTGTTGTATTACATGGTGTCTGTTGCTCAGTTGCTATTTATAGCAACTATGTTTAATTTAATAGTGTTTTAATCTAATCAGCCATATAACATTCCTGTAGTAGTCCAATAGGGACTCAAGTTAATTACTATCACATTGTCCCCAAAGTAGAAAGTTATATGAATTAGCACATATGTTTTAGCATTTCTACAATAATCTTTTAATATTTAGATAAGATACTGTCCATATTTATAGTGGACCCTCCTGAGTGTTACATTAGGCTCTCAGTTGTTTTTTGGGCCATTGTACAGTGGCTGCTGCTGCTGTGGGGCCTGGTGCGTGTTTAGCTGAAAACAATGAATGCATCATGTGGAATGGATTTTTGCCTCATTGCTAGCCCGGTGAACAATAATCACACAAATGAGGTTTTGTTCTGGGAGAATTTCAATCACGACACTCGCTTGCCCCCGTTGCATTTGACTTTGTCATCCTGCAGCGAGCTGCCCCCCCTTGTCAGCCTTCAAAACACTGATGACTGGCTGATTATCTGCGTGCTGTTGGTGGAATGCAGTCACAGCTTTGTAGGTTTACATAAAGGCTTAAATATGCGATTTAAAGCCCACCATGGCACAGAAAGAGCTTTTTAAGTGATTGATTCAGTGCAGCAGAGGCATAGGTAGGAATTAAGGGGCCTCTTTACAACAGAGAACTTGAGGGAACCCTGTACTTTTCCTCCATTTAAATTTCATAATCAATCATTTGACATTTTGAGTACATTAAATCCTCAGCACATCAATTCCTGTTAGTCTCAGTTAACCGGACTCCTTCTGTATCTATTTTTGAGGATTCTCTGTTTGTAGTTTCATAATGTAAAAAAAAGAAAACAGTGTGAAGCAGAAGTGTGAGATATTAAACAGGAACTACTTTTAAAGTTTTAACCACAATCTCTTACATTGTATTTGTATTAGTGGGACTCTCCTACCAGCTATTTATCCTATCATTATTAATGCATATATCACAGCTACAACTTTACTCAAAGCCTTTGTATTACTATTGAGACAGTAAGTGATTTTACATTTTTTATTAAAGGTCTCTTGTTTCTTGTCTACATCTGCCCTGACTTCTATTTTCACATTTATAATATTGTGTTTCTTCTTAAAACTTCTGACATTAACTTGCTTTGTTCAAACAAATGTGAGTGTATGCAACCTTGAAAATGTCTAAAAACTGATAGATCCTCTTTAATTGTGTCAGGCACCATTACAGGCCTATTTAGCAGGACCAAACTCCTTGGAGGCCCATATCACATCTTTAAAAAGCCATTACTGACCTAGAATCTCTGAGGCAGATCAGGGCTGAGAGCTGAAGGAGGTGAACTGAGGGAACTGATACCACTCCTGTGTTGTTGTTGTTCTGTCACCCTTCTCCTGAGGGGGTTGATTTCATTACCTGCACACACACACACACACACAAACACACACGTTAATCGCTCTTCAGTCTCCTCAGGGAAGCAGAGGCAGGTCACTGGTTTCTGAGTGAATGCAACAGGACAAAGCCTCAGTTTGCATCCCAACAGGTCTACTGTGTGCCGTCTATTGTCACTGACAAATTAGAGCGCGTAAAGAAACTAAATCTAGCATTTTCACAGCTGCAACTCATCATCCAAGCACTGGAAATTGAAACTTTTTCTGCATTTTCCCGTTCTTTGTGCTCAGTTTCCAGTTTCATTTTCTGCTTTTAAGTAATAATCGCACCTATTTATATCATGTCCAAAATGTCATGGAGGGAATAAAGACCCATAGGGCAGCATTGGATATCTTAATTGAGAAGTCATAGCTTCTTACTTTCCATATAAACATCAGACTTGACATGAGACTTGACATGAGGTAGCTTATTTGGGGTGTTTGGGGTAATTTTTCATAACGAGGAGCAAGTTACTCTTTTCATTGTGGTTTGTTTTGGCAGGTGAATAATTTTGAACTCGCTTCTTGACCCTGTAACCACACTGAGACTCTTTAGGCTGCTGTTGAAAACCAGATTTATGCTTCTCTGTCAACATGTTCTGGTGGTCCCGCCATAGTCGCAGTAAAGGAGGAACTGATTTATAGTACAGCGCAGGTTTTTACCCTGTTGATTGGTGCAACGGTATGTGTATGTGTACTGTATTATCAGGCTGTTTCATGCATTCATTACACATGGCTAAGCACTGGAAATGACTTTGCCAGATAACACATTTGAAAGTAATGTAGCGTTGCTGGAAAGGTAAAAGACAACTGAATCTCCAGCTTGTTTCATGTTGTCTTCCAGCATTAAACATGTAGGAGAAAACATAAGCTACCTTAGCCGACTTAACAGTCTCCATGTGGTATCACCATTGCTGATGCGTACAATAAATGCATTTTTGAGGAAGTGTATGTCTCAAGCAAAATGTTAAAGTACATTTCCCACTGAGATTTGTTTCATAAATAATCCCTAATTGGGGTAAAGAACTTTCTTCTTATTCAACCTTATTTTCTCCTCTTTGATTTATGAAATAATGTGTCATGATGGGAACCAAAGCTTAGACAAATGGCATCCAACAGCGTTGCCTGTAAAACCCAACACTGTGACACGCAGCATTCACACCTGCACTCTATACTTCCTTACAGCCACTTCCTCTCACCTTATCCTCAGTAACGCTGTCACTAATGACGGTGTTTAGGCTCCTCTGAACTTCAGAAGAGACTGACTGGCCCTTTTGAAGAGGGTGGAAACCTTCAGTTGGATTAGGGTGATTGATTCGTGTCATGTAACCACAGGCTGTTTGCATGAACGGAAAACCAGAGGAATTATTTCACCGGTTCTTTTCTCGTCAAATATCTCAGTGGCGTGATGTATGGGCTTTCTTCTTCTTAACTGTGGTCGAGGACTATTCTGCTGCAGGCAAATTCATGTCAAAACATAAACGGAGGAGAGTATTTCTGTTAAGAGTTGTGTTATTTCATCGGTCGTTATGTTATGATTAAAGACATTTCTGGAGGGGGAAAAATATCCAACAAGATAGATGAACATGAAGAATATATGTTGGAACAAATGGAAAGAAAGTTTAAAATTATGTAATGAAAAACTTGCCAAGAAAAGTTTGGCACGTGGAGCGTAATAAGATATCTTGTCAGTTTTAAGCAACGCTAAATTCAAAACATTAACTCACTGAATTGTGTTTCATGTTGGTCGCTGGTTTCCTTGGGGAGTCAGCCATATAAAATAATGAATCAAGTCTATATATACTGGAAGTTTAACCTCACTGCCAGGGAGGCTGTCTTGTAAAGCTTGGAAAAGACTGCATGATTTAAAACTCTTAGATGGACATGGCAGCTGTTTCTTGAGATTTTGGCACAGGTCACCTTCACTGTAGTTTGAAAGTAACAATAATAATACACTTTATTTCAATAGCACCTTTCCAAACTGAAATTACAAGGTGCTTCACATAAAACATTATATACCATTTAAGCATAGTAAAATTAATGGTATATTTTACACTAAAACACTAGTCAAAACAATAGTCAAGCATAAATAGATGAATCAAATATAAAATGAACACATTAAGCAATTAAAAAAATGAATTATACAATATTAGAATCAATAAAATACAATATTAGTATATAAAAAGTGTAGTTTATTCACATCTCTTGCCTCCTTATTGAGGGTCTGTCCAGTGGTAACTACTCATACAATGACTATATGATCTCTCTCTGTCTCTCTCTTTACCCTCAACTCCCACCCCCCTCCGGTCCAAGTCGTGGCTGTTTAGGGGCCTGTGAATAATGCGGAGCTCCATTGTGACAAGCCTGAAAGGAAAAGTGATACCATCTACATGTCTATGGCTGATATCATTGTGCTGAACAGTAAAAATCACCAGACGGATCCATCTAGTTGGATTCTGCTTTCAGTGCATATCATCTGTGACAGGATAATCTCATCCTCACTCTGCAGTTCACAGGATGTGAAACCATCCTGGGACTTGAGTTGCAAGGCCTTTCAATATATGTGCAGAGTAGTCATGTTTATAGAGAAGGCACAACATAAAAACTTGCTCAAAACTGCTTCAACCAGCATATAACCTTGTTTGATATTTGTTATTTTTTGAAAAAGTAATGGAACTATTGTCAGGGGAAATTCAATAGACAATCGGCTGCACTACCAAACATATTTGTGAGGTGAAATAGTGACAATGAGGACCACCCTAATCTGACTGGAATGAGAAACGGCATCTGATTAAAGTAGCAAACAGGACTAGACTTGATGACAGCTCGTCCACAATGTTTGCTGTGAAACCTTCAAGTTAAACAGCTAGGAACTAATGAACCGAGACAATACAATGGAGGAAAAATGGAGCGTATTTAACACTGATGACGATCTTCATTATCAGTGTAGTCACCACGGCAACCAAAAGTACAAGATTTGTTTTGCTGTGCTTGTGTTGTGGTGGGAGAGAAACTACTCCGCATTACAAGGGAATGCTGGCGCGCATCTCAGATAGACAATTGACTGTGAACTAAACTGCTTGTGTGATTAATGTGGCCTTTCTGCATTTTGCTTGAGTTTTTTGTTTTGTTTTTCCATTTTCTGTCTGTGTGTTTTGATTGCTCCCTGAGTTGGTGCAATCTATTATTCTCTTGAACTGGTGGACTTTGGATTAACTTAAGGAAAGTACTGCTTATCTTCTCTTCTGTGATTTATGGAGTTTGTATTATTCAACTTAACATGCTTCCCACCTGCTCTATTGGGATCCCTTTTCTCTGAAAGGCAGCAGCTATCTCTACCTGCAGTCTGGCAGCTCAGGTGTGCCACAAAGCCCCCACCTGGTCCCTCTGTTTTCTCTATCAGAAATGGAAATCACCGGACGGACTCTACTGACTGGGGTTTTTTCTTCAACTGGAGCTCCTCTCATGTTTGGTGTAATGATCTCCACTGTGTGACTATAACTGTGGCAGTTGCCAACGGCTGCTGTTCTGCCCAAACTACACAACTGCTTTTTGGAGGGATTTTCTACACAGCTACAGAGTTTATGCAGCTTTCTAATTACAACCCAGCTGCCAAGAGTTTGGGATTTGAAGAAACAGGCCTTGTTACATCCATAAACTCACACAGTGGTTTCAATGTGGAATACAGAAGCAAAACAAACTTGAGCATCATAGTTGGAAACATTGCAAGACTATCCTTTACCAGGTGAGATGCAAAATATGGAGTGGTTGTGCTTTTGAAGCTTGAAATGTCCTGAAACGATGCTTCAGATGCTCTGGGCTCGCTGTCCATAAACTGGCATTCTGTCAACATCAGAGCCCCTTGTGGACGCTCAGTCACATTTGTCCTCCAACTTAATTAATAACAATCCTGGCAACCCAAAGCATCTTTTTTCCACATAAATCCTCTCCTGAAGCCCCATTTGTGGCTACGGAAGAGTGATGTAACACAGCTTCATTGACTTCTTCAGAGCCAAGGTCAACAACATCCGGTCTCTGATGTCTAGTCCTTCCTCTCTGCCCCCTCCTGTCATTGACCCGCTGTCTGGGAGGTTGCTGTCTCTACTCTGTTTTACTGGCGTCAGGCAGAGCCACATTGAGGAAATCCTGAGGAAGATGAAACCCTGTACTTGTGCCCTGGACCCCATTCCCACAGCTCTGCTCCAATCATATGTACCCATTCTCAGCCCCCCCACAAACCGTCAAACTCTCCCTGTGAGGTGTAGTTCACCTGCCCTCAAGGTCACAGTCAAGCTGCCCCCTCTTCAAAAAACAAGTTCTTGCCAGCTACAAACCAATCTCCAACGTCCCTTTCCTGTCCTAGGTGTTGGAGAAGGTGGTTGCTTCTGAGCTTCAGTACCACCTTAAACGCACCAACCTATTTGAAAAATTTCAGTCAAGTTTTTGTTCAGCACTGAAACAGCTCTGCTCAGGTTTTTGAATGACCTGCTGATGGCAGTGGATGCAGGGTCCCTTTCAATCCTGATTGTTCTTGACCTGAGCACTGCATTTGATACTGTCCTCTTACAGTGCCTCCACATCACCAGACTCTACACATAGGTGGCTCTCAGGGATGCGGGTCTAGATTGCTCCATGTCACCTGTAGAGTCCAGCAATGATCGGTTCTCAGTCCTGTCCTGTTTACTTTCTACATGTTCCCGCTTGGACGTGTCATCAGCAAATAGGGGATGCCTTTTCCTTACTGCCAAACTGTACATTAGGCTCTTCTGCTGCCTAGTCAAGCCTTCACACCTGTCCTAAGGATGAAGATGAAGGCCCTGATGAGCACACATCTCCTCTTGTCAAACTGAAGCAGAACCGGAGCATTCCTTATCGGCACAACACACCAGATACAGTCTTCCACCATACCTCATGACAGCTTTGACGGACAGGATATCCCTGTCATCTGCTCAGTCACTAATCTGGGTGTTAGATTTGACCTTCAGCTGACTTTTTAAGACCATACAAGACATCTGTGTAAAACCTCTTTCTAACATCTCAAAAGAATCTCTTGAACTCTGCCCTCTCTAACCCTGTCAGATGCAGAGAAACTAGTTATATCCTCAAGACTTGACGACTGCAATGCACTCTTCACAGGGATCTAGGACAAGAGCATCCAGAAGCTCCAGTACATTCAAAACATCATTGCAAGGATCCTGATGACAGTGTGGAACTGGAAACATTTAACACCAATTCTGTTTTCATTGCACTGGCTCCAATGTGTCCTACAGGATTGACTAATGAGTGCTGCCACTTACATACAAATCCATCAGCGGACATGCGTTTCCCTACATGAAATGATCACGCCACAAAGCTCCACCAGCAGCCTCAGATCTGCCAGCAGCTTGCTCCTCTGGGCCTCCAGAGCTCCGCACCATGTGGAACAAAACTGTTGGAGGGTGCTGTTATTGCTGAGGAAACTAATTCTTCATAATAAAACACAGAAATTACATCCATCTGGTTCATCTCCTGCATTAAAATGAGAGGGCAAGCAAGCCTTTGTTGAGAGATTTCAGAGAAAGAGACTGTGATATATCGATGTTAATAAGTGCTTCACTATTATGTGTTCATTCAGTCTTCTTTGCTGACATATAGTTTGTGTACATTTTGCGAAATATATATTTTTTTAAGCAAAACTCTTCCCCTTGGCATAAAATACTTCTATTTTAGGGGTCAGAGCACCTTCAATTTTGGCAACAGCCAATAACCACATCCGTGATGCTGTGCTAGTTTCATCAAAATGCTTATTTCTTCACATCTTTTTAAAGCTGACACATACTGAATTGAAATTCATCATAATGTCTCTGTAGCTGCCTTTGCAATTGTTATGAGGTACTTTTAAAGTTCTATTTCTGGAAGCACTTTTTAGTTTTGCTGCACATAAATTGTTGATGGATACACACAGGCAAACCATCATTCTCCTTGTCTGACTTTCAAAGAGCACCGTGATAGCCCGGTGTTTAGTGAAACTGGCCCAAAAGGTCACAAGGTGTATATTACAGAAGCTAATGCACATCTGTCAACAGCTATTTGTGCTGTCAAAATGTCCTTGAGCTCCAGCTTTATACCTGCACTATAAAATGTCTTTGCCTTGTTGGATATTATGACAGCAACTTCCTTTGAAATGCAATGCCACACCTCCCTCTATTTGTCCCCCGAGGCTGTTTTTTCAAAGGCAGCGTGCCATGTGCAGTCACTCTCAGAGTTCTTCCATGATGTCATTCACAGTTTTTGGGGTATCGTCATTCTTTGTTGTCAAGTGTTCAGCTTTGCTGTCACCTTTTTCTGGAAGTAGGCTACATGCTACATGACTACAAGCTGTAGAGGAATGTAATTTTAGAAGTATCTGTCAGAGAAGGGTTTAGGGTAGATTGAGGATGTCCCCCTCATCACTCACCTTAATGATCTGATGAGCTGGAAATCTACAGTCTACCACAAACCCCCTCTTTCTGACTGTGCAGCTTAAATGACGAGCTTAGAGTAAACAGTAATGTGTGTATTATTCCAGGATGAGAATTAAGTTAGATGGAAATTATTATTCTCAGATGCCCAAGTCTTCTGCTTGTTTTTTCTGCATTCAAAGCCATATTTCTGCCATCTGTTGTCAGTATGTTTATGGACATAGTTAAATACAGTCAATACAGTCATTTCAATGCAGATTTCCCTAATATAGAATATGATTTGTGCCACTTAAATCAGAGTAAGTAACTGCAGTGAAGTCCTCAAGTCAAGATATTGACAGTTCAGTCAACTGAAAAGTAGTTACACTCTATTGATCCACAAGTGAAGAGAGTGGGTACTTTTATTTTGTCATTTTAAACAGTACAAAATACTACTATTGATGTTTTTGAGTAGATTAAAGGCATGAAGCACCCTAGTATTCAAATAATGTATATAAGCTTGTTAAAGTAAGCAACAGTTTCATTAGTTCATTATTATTCATGTTGACTACATTGATCAATTGAACAACTTGCAACATGTTCTGCTCGGCTTAACTATGGCTGATAAAAGTGCAATACAAAATTGGATGCTGTGGTGTATAACATTCAATTCTCTGCCGGTACATAAATCACTTCTGCATAGCTTCACTCACACACATGAGAAATCCCTGAAAGTAAGATACTAATCACTAATCCTGTGGTTATGATTCTCTTAATCTCAGCAGAAGCCTTCTGTCCAGTCCCAGTGAAGCAGGGAAAAGAGCTGGCGTGTTGACACGGTGGCATTAGTGAAACAACAAGCAGTAAGGATTAGATGTTTTAAAGAAGCAGGCTGATGGGGGGGGGGGGGTTATTTATTATATCAGTCACTTAATACAACTATACTTTCAAAGTTGAGGCATCTTCTGGCCAAAGTTGGTCAGATATGGACTATATTTTACTGAGATAAGGACAGCTTGTAAATAAAATGTTCTGGATTGCAAACAAATGTCAATGTTGTACAGTAAAGATGCAGTTGTCAGCGAATGCCTACCATTTATGAACACGCACGTTTGGGGTGACAAGTGATTATGTGGTGGGATTACAAAAGTAGATGGGAAGATTAGCCCCCCCCCCCCCCCCCCCCCCCCCTTCAACGAGGTATTTGTATTTGTTCAGCACTGAGGCAACATGCATTCATTCATGGTTATGGTTCACCATTTTTTGTAGTTTCTGAAAATCCATTGTTCACATTAGCACATTTACGAAATGTGGCTGAGTCAGTAATCTCTTTTAAGTCCCTTCTTAAGACATACTTTCATCGAAGAGGGTTTCCTGATCATATTTGAGTCTTAATTTTCAATGAATTGCTTTTATCCCCCTTTAAAATATGGTTAGTCTATTCTTGCTCTTTTCCCTACATTGAATTGGTTTTACTCACCAGTTATCTCTTTTATAATGTAATTATTTCATGATTTGAGTATTTTGCTGCCTTGTGAAGCACTTCATAACTTGGATATTGAAAAGTGTATACTTTTGTTATTATTATTATTATTATTATTATTACTACTAATGATAACCAGGGATGCTTTGCTTCCCCATTGGCTGCAGCTGATCTTGAAGCATCACTTGATCATTAGCCATTTTTCTGGTGCTCATGTGTGTCCTGCCTGTAGCTAATTTGTATGACGCCCTTCTTCTAAAGGACCTTTCACATAAAACAGTGGATGTGTTAGCTGCTGTTCCAATAAGTTCAAGTGGATATTTGAAAGCTATACCTGCCACTAAGTAGACAGCAGAGCAAACAAGGAACACACACACACACACACACACCCATAAGAAAAGCTCTTCTGTAACAAGGAAGAAAGGAAAAGGCAGATGGCTCAACTTATCTAGTAAAATCCACTGCTACTTAATTTCATAATCAAATATAAACAAATGAGGCTGGCCACTGTAGTAAATGAAAGCAACATTATCCAGGTAGGCTGATGACAGTTTATCAAAAATTATAATTTTACATAATAAATATCACCCTTTTATACTGAACAGGAATGTGTTGATATAAGGAAGGAGGATTAATGGCTAATTGTCCAAAGATTTAAAAAAATACCTGTATTCGTTGAGCCTGTACTGAGGTGTAAGAATATTTTTTTTGACTTTCTGAATAATAAAGGGAAATGATCTTGTGTGAGACAGAATGCGTATCAGTTTTTAAATAGTTAAAAAGTTCAGATGAATTTGTTAATTAAAAAAAAAGTGAGACCATGATGTCATAAAATCTGTTACCACTTTGACTGTGAAATGGTGTAGAACATGGCTTGATCAATGGATAGATAAATGGGATTGTAGAGAGCCAAGAAAAGAACACCAAAATATATTCTGCTCACTCAGGGTGTCTCTTTTTGACTTTCTGCTGTCTGTGACAAGGTGGACATATTTATCTTGTTCAGCTGTCAGGTCTGTATGTTCACACAAAAAAAAAAGAAAGAAGTGAAAATGAGCCTTCAAGGAGGAGAGTGCAAGGCAACCTGGCTCTCAAACTGCAGTGCGACACACACACACACAGAGACAATAAGCAATAGCCGGCTTCGTGCCAGAGCTGCACAGCCTCTCTCTGCAGGGAAGCTGTTACCAGTAGTAGTTGCTACACTGGCCAGTGCACCTAATACTCACTCTGAGAAGAAACATAAGCAATGGATGATTACAGTTTGTTGAAGAGAGAAAGTATATTTCAAGCGTCTCAAGAATACTTTATCCAGAGTAACTTACATTACAACAGTTGAGTCGGCTAAAAGCGACAAAATACAAGTTTTTCATGTACAGTTAATCTGCATAACTTTATCACTATGTTCTTCTGTTTCCTGTGTATGTTTGCACAGCTTTTCCGCTACATTATTAAGTAGCGGCAGGCCATTTTGAGCTGGACTTTTGTCGGGCAAGAAACAACTGATCCGTTTAGTTAAAATGAGGAGTTATCTCTATGATACCTCCTCATTTCACTCCAAAAATGTAAATCAGGTGGTAGCTGGTTGTAGAGTGATCACCAGGGAGCTGGAAGCTTCTGGTTAAGGCGTTGTTGCCTGCATTGTCATTTCCAGTAAATAAACTAAAGTAAAAAAATCTAAGTATCACAATATACAATGTGTTTTTTCTGTTTAAATAGTACAAAAAAGGATCAAGTAATCACCCATCTTTTACTTAAGTGGTTACATCTCCAGTTCACAGCTGTTTGTGGTGACACAGACAGACAGGGGGAAAAGAGGAAAGAGTAGATTTACTTAATGTTAGATTCAGATTTTACAGTTAAAAACTTTCACTATGTGTTATTATTACAATGTGTTATATTCACAACTAATTATTAATGTTAAGAATTATACAATTATAGCCTAGAAAGTAATTTTAGTTCTTTTTCTGCCACTGGCACACTGCATCACTCAGATACTTAATACCCTTAGCACCAGCTGCTGAAAAAATCCTTGGGGAAACACTACTAAATATCCCCTTTTTTTTTGCCTGAAATTAGTTTTTAGTTGTGGTTGATGTAGCTTTGACTCTCCGCACCCTAATGAAGAATTTAAGATAATTTAGTCCTAGAATAATGATGAGACATTAATATGGAAAATTAAAGCTAATTAGCCAAAGAAACGTTCCTTCTGTTGGTCTGTGCAAGCTGCAGCTGCTTTTTAGAGACGTCGCCATTAATAATTCTTTAAAAGAAAAAACAAAGCCACTTCAAGCCATTTTTCACAAGTAGAATTTATTATGGAGCCTGGTCCTCTGCAATTTGGTGTGCTTCCTCTTTATGAAACCACAACAAGTCCAAAGAGCCCCAGGGTTGTTTTCAGTTGACTATATATTCTTTTGAACTAACCATAAAATGAGGACTTTTTTAAAAGTTTTACTTGAAGTTTACCTTTTTTAAACAGCTTTCCCTTTCATTAAGTTGCAGACCACGATCCAAAGATAACCTTCAAAAGGACATTAAAAAAAATTTAGTAGAAAAACTCTAAGTAACTAAGGTTATTTGAGATTTTAAGCTCTGGCTTTGTGGAGAGAGAAAGCAACCATACCTGGAATCTCTCTGAGGAGTCACCACCTCTTCTAGGTTATTATTTATAGTAGGCGAAATACTTCACCTCTAACAGGTTTTCTTGACACGCTCAGGGACTCAAACCATTCAGTCACAAGCCCCGTTCCCTAATCTTATAGGCCGAGCCTCCTCTGTCATGTAATCTGCCATCACTCTATTGATTGCCCTCATTCACAGGCGATGTGGGTCGCTTTGCATGCCTCCTATTTAACTCACATTTATTGATTGTTTTGTGGCCTTTTGACTAAAAAGCTCACAGTTTCAAGTTCTTACACTAGCTGCGGAAACCTTGACAAATGTGCAACAGATATTCTCCAGTAAATAGTGTGCTGACCTAATACTTTATCTGCTATTTTTCATTTAGTATCCAGCAGTTTAAGATTTAGTTGTATTGGACAGTTTTTCAGTATATTTTAAGAGTTATCCTAAACATATTACATGAGGTGTCACTTGCACTTCTTCCTGCATCCTTCACTCGGAGCCGTTCTTAACTAGCAAATGGGACCGTTTGATGGAAAGGACAAGACTGATGTTTCTCCCCCGTCTTGGGGATGTTTCTAATTGGGTCATGCGAGGCTGAGCTGGTTTCCTAGTTTTCTGAGTTGGGGCACTGGGGATCTGGACTCCTTCCGACTATCAGGGGAGCGAGTGCAACCTGTACTAGATGACACGCTCACTGACTGACAGTTGTGTAGCAACAGTGTGAGACAGAGATTATGAAAGCCCTTTTTCTCTCTGGCTTTTAGCTCGCTGTTTTGCTGTACATGATCTTTTTAAAAGCACAAAAGTTGATGTTTTATCATATTGTGTCCTTTTAAATTACACTGATCATGAATAGAACTGCAACGATTCATCAATTAGTCATAATCATTTATAAGAAATACATTTGAAATTGTCTTATTCCAGCTTCTGAAATGTAAAAATTGGATGGTTTATATATAGTCTTCTGTGACCTCAAACTAAATATGTTTTGGTTATGGACTTGTGGATGGGTTAAGAGAAAATATTTGAGGACGTCACTTTCTGCTTTTTTTACCCATTTTTGACATTTTATACACAAAATCGATTAATGGCGAAAATAATCCAAAGAACCCAACAATTTGACTTGATTGTTCCCCAGTTGTCTTAGTAGTAGTAGTATCTTTATTGTCATTATATTGAGGGTCAGACAACAATATAACAAAGTTTAGATAGCACTACCAGAGGCATAAAAAGCATTTAAGACTATCTTGGCATAAGGCGCAATGATTTGACGATTAATCCCTGTTCATGTTTGCTTGGATTCACTTCACATGTTCAGTTTCAATTCAGATTGTTTCAGCATTTTGTTGAGAGTGAAAAGTTTCTGTATCTGTGAGCAGGTAGATGAAGCTACCTCAGCTGTCTTGTCTAATTTCATATAAAGATATTTTCTTTGGTTTTGAGCAAAAAACTGAAATTTTTAGACTCATTACAGGGTATGAGATTTTTTTTTCAACTGGAGAGAAGTGGATGACTGAGGTCCGTCATGAATGGAGGATTTCAGTATTGGAGGGGGTCGGCTGTCATTGTCTCACACACAGAGTCTCATACACATGATTCTGTGCCCACTCACCCCAACATTCCTAAACCCCTCAATCCCCATCCCATTCAGACGCTTGTACACATACACACACACACACACACACACACACACACACACACACACACACACAGCTCCCCCAGCTGTTTGCCCCCAACAACAATGTGTGCTGTCACCACGCTCTGGAAAATGACACGATCGTCTCTCAGCTGACTAGCGTTTGTCTGGACTGGGCTGCATGATGCAGCATTGCTGTCATCAGTGTGTATTTCTGCCAAATCAGAGGTGAAAGTCTGTACAGTCAATATGTTGCATGTATTTTGTGTATCTGCAAGTCTACAGGGTTTAGTATAGTTCATAGTTTATAGTTATTTGTTTTTCCAAATTATGTTTAAGATGAGTCTACATTCCTGTCCAAGTATCATGAAGGAATACCACACAATTCAGGTGGATGTAACATGCATGGTCCTGTGCCCCCGCCCCGTCCCTATGGTGCCCTCGCTGACCCTTATTAGGTATTCAGCTAAAACCATTATCAATATTTGCATGAGAATAACCGTCTGCTTTCTTTCTTTTTCTCACTTTTTTTTTTAATGTCTGCTATTCCGTTAGATTCGTTAATCACATTGCGATAATTCTGAACCTTTTTCCAGCCGATTACAATGAAATTTATAACCTTCTATAGATTTCTCAGTTAGCTTCTGGCACAGAGAGTAGAGGTCACTACAGTAGTTAATTTCCAGAACCTCTGACTTATAAATAATAAATGTGAGGAGGAAAGTGTAGCTGCGAGGACTTTAACACAGACTCTCACTCCTCAGTTTGTGTTTTGTATGACAGTGTATGAAAATGTAATTGATTTATTGGATGGTTTTTTTTCCAGTCCAGCTACCAGTTACATGCTCTGATAATTTCCTGTCATCCGTCTGCACTTTTCAAAGATGTCACGACTGAACTTGGAAGTTTTTCGTTGGCAGGGAAGGAACTATGTCTCCTTCAGTAGAGTGTCAGCAGATGTAAAATAATAAACCTGTCTGTCCAATCATCCTGACACTGTTGCTCCAACATTCACAGACAAAAATGTACTGTCTCTCCTTTTTGCCCTTTTATTAGAAGTTCTCTTTCTTCAGCAGTGAAATATGAAATAGACTTTATACGACCTACAAAGCAGCACATGGTTATAAAAACATCTACTGTGTAGCTGCTTCAGTATTTTAGTCTTTGGAGATTCATCAATGTTTTTTGATACTGGAGGGATCAATAGCAGAAAATGAGCAGAACAATAAAAAAAAGTGGGTAAATGAAACAATCATAACTGAATTCATAAATGGCTCCATCTGCTGTTCAGAAATATAAACCTTATTGTTTGATAGACATGTATTTTTTTAGGCATTGTAGCGCTGATCAAGACCTTTTTGACATGTCAGAGCAAAAGATCATGCAGATTACTGGTTAAAGAAATTACACAGACACATCCAACTATGATTTATTTCATTGGAAGTGTTGAATTAAAATGAGGTGAAAACATGTTAGTGTGTACCAACAAGCATGTAAGTACTGTCAGCAGAGATATGCAAACAGAGATCTCAAAATATAGAGCAAAATGTCACAGAATTGACAAATTACATTAAAATATAAACTCACATCCTCTTCAGCCGTTACCAATTTACTGCATATCCAGATCCAGACTGCAGATATGATCAGGCTGGAGGAGGCAGGCTTTTCCTGCCGGTTTGTGGCTTTATCTACTAATGTGTTATCTTGCAAAAATCTAAATTTAGTATGCTAATGTTTTTTTTTTTGTTACTTTTGGGTCATTGGTGAAGCTAAGCTACAGAGTGAAATCCATTAAATTTGCAGGTTTATGTGCGTCTGTGACAGGGATAGACATAGAGTGGGAAAGGAAGAGAGAGACAACCAAAAAAGACATTTCATAAAATAATTCTTCATACTTGTTCCCCTAAATATTTTTTTTACATTTGCACAAGATTATTACGACATCAATATAGCAACCATTTTATCTACCTAGGCAACCAATAGCTGGTTACAAGGCCAGCAACAGGTTTTAGACTGTCAGCTGTCAGTTTGATTGTTGCTCAGTAGTCTCAGCTGGATGCTGCCACTGCTCGGATAAAGGGTTTAGATATCCGCTGGGCTCAACCATGCTGAAAATGCAAGCACTCACTGTGGCGATGGGGATAAAAGCATCTACTAAATGGTATGTTTGACTTACAGTAGGAGCCCTGTTCTCCCCGACTGCAGCACGTCAGCCCCTGTGTAAAAGGCGGCAGGCTGGGGTCTCCTGAGGTTACTTCAGTCCTGGACCACAGCCAGCCCTGCAATTCATCAAGGCTGTTTGTTAAAGGCTGGCAACAATTTAAATTACGACAGGGACATTAGAAGTCCAAACTAAAAAGTTAACTTACATCAAGCTTTTCTGTTGCTTTGTTGGATAACTTGATGATGTTGATGATGCATTTAGTAGTGATCCTTTAACCAACATATTTACTTAGCTTGATCTAACGCAGTGGTCGCTGTGCACTGTATGTCGGGCCAAAGTGTCCTTGATCAAAACACTCGCCGTTCACTCGGTGCAAGTCTTTCTAGTTAAGAGTGTCAACTGAATACCTACAGTGGAATGGCTTAGCTTACAGCACTGGTCTCTTGAGTGCAGTTATCCCCATCAGCTTGCTGGTAGCAGGGATTAAACTCTAATCCTGACTAATCTAGCCACCTGCACGTCCCTCTTTTCAGAGGTGAGCACGACAGCTTCGCTAGGTGGCCTGAGTCCAACTTGGTCATCATTCAAAGGGACACAAGAAGCTTTGTGACCACTGTTACCTTGACCTTTAGAAACATTATTGTTATTGGTTTCCTGCAATGGTTGCATTACAAAAAATGTAAAAGAAACCAAAGTAATGGGGATTGACGTATGGTACACCTGTCTCGATCAATTACATGTGCTTTATTGCTAAATTAAATGTTGCATAACCATTTAATAAACTAGAGTGATAGGTGATTTGACACTCACATTAACCACAGGAGCCCAATATTACAGCAATTTGTAATCATGCACCATGGAGAGAGAAGAGGGTACACTGTAATTTTATTGATGAGAAACTTAAACTGGAGCGCAGGCAGCCAGAAATACCTGCACCGAAAGCAGACTGATGGCCTGTAGTCGCTGCACTATATTTGCCTGATTCTGCTGTCATTTAGCCCCCTGGTGGCAGAATGCAGCCAAATCAGCCACCATTAAACCAACTCGGCTGGCAATCTGGGAGCAGAAGCTTTAGTTGAATAATGAGGTAGGAGCCAAACAAAACCAAACTGCACATTTTTATACTCACATTGGTTCACGAATGGAGATCTTATGTCATTGTGCAGACACAAGACAAGATGCAGTTTCTGTGCTTCGTCACAGGTAACCCCCAGCTGAAAGCGAGAAGGTAATGGTCCTTCTGTGAGGTTTGTTTAAAGGCTTTCAGGGAATTCAATATTTTTTAATTAGGTAGACAAGACAGGTTGAGGGATCACAATGAAAAAACACATCGAATGCATGAGACAACGGTAAGAACATTCGAAACTTTATCCGCTCTTGTAGAGAATGTGTGTCGCTTCAGATGAGGCTACCAGCTAAATGAAATCTGAGATGGCTTGAATGATGAGATCAAAATGTAGCTGTAGCTTTGTTTTTTGTCTGTGGTTGATCTAATCTTACTCTGTGTGTGTCTTTCTCAAATAAAATATCAAATTTTTCTCTGTGTTAAGCAAATTGACAAGCAAAGTTATCTAAAGCCTACTGTTTTCCCCCCAAAGTGTGTAGCGCAACACATTCAGAGTTGTTTTAAATTCGTTTTTACATTGTGTCCCCTCACTCAGCAGTCGACCGTTAATGTTCAGTCAGTTATTCAAACATCTACTAAGCAACTTATGCAATGTGAGCAAAGGGTAAGCTTCACAGATTTTAGCCATAATTGTAAGAACTATTCAGACTTCTTCTTTTCAAAGCTTTATTACAGCAGTAATGTTAATCCGACTGCCCAACCTAAGCGGCCATCAGTCCATCTCAAATAGTGTACGGCATTTGCAAGCATATTGGTGTGTGTGTGTGTCTCTAGGCATTATGAGTAATATGAGTAAGTGCAACTAGGTAAATAACTGAAGGCTATTGGTTTTCATGTTCCTACAATAGAAATGAAACCAATACAAATGTCCTTTTTAGTGCAGTGTAGTGTAGTGGAAACTTTTAGGGTTTAGCTCACAATCACAGAGCATTCCTGTTTTTTGTCACGTGGATTTAAAGGGGACTAACCTATAGCCTCTTTACGTCAACGTTGAATCCCTTGTGCTGTGTTTTGTTTTTTTGTTTTCAAGTTAGACAGGAAGTAGTTGGTGTTGATTAAGCACACTCACACCAAGATAATTATAATTTTATTTCAGTTTACTGTCTCATTGGCGATTTTTTATTTAGCTGCCTCATAGAATGGTGTTTAGCTCATTACTCAGAGACATGAGGGTTTTGGTTAACACACATCAGCTCCAGTTCAGAATTGTGACGTTAGAATTTCAGTCTCCCTAACTTTCTATTGTGTTTTACTCCATTGCACTTAAGCAATTGCTGTAAAGAAAGTTTGAATTTGTGAATTTACTTATATGGAACAACATTGAATTAATTCTCCATAACTATTGTGCCTCTATGTTATGGGTTTTGAAGAACGTTGGTGACATTGTGATCTATACTATCTCACCTTTACTGCACCTTCTAAGGAATTTAGGCAGTGAGGTCCGTTAATCTGTCCTAGATGGAAGATACTGTTGAGGTCTCTGGGTTCTTTATTAAAATCCTTAAACCCCTGGGGCGAGGCACAATGGCAGGATTTCTGTGCATTTTGGGTAAGGAAAGCCTGGCTCCACTGCTTCCTTTTTACCTAATGGGAGATCATTGCTAACGTGGACTGACAGACGCCCATGTTCCCAGGGGTGACAGAGGGGCTTAGCGATGGGAAACTGTTGTGGGGGTAAAGAGATTCCTTTACATTCCACTTAAATGTGGTGTAGAGAAGGGATTCATGAGCTTTAAAGTAAAAAACAAAACAAAACTTTGTCAAATAAGCTCACTTAACCTGTAGTGTCCTCCTGTGACAGCTTTAATCAAAGAGAATAGTGGATTTATACATCTTAAACTGGCTTAATTGTCTTTGTGTTGCGGTTCAGAATTCTACATGTAATGCATGACTGAGACTGAATGTGACAATACAGCTTAATCATTTGCACTCGATTAACCTGCAGATTTTAAATTAAGATCTCATCACTGTATATCCACAGATTAATGCCAGCTATGTCTCAAGTGCTCTTTGATTTGATTGAAGTGCAGATTTAACAGTTAATTGTCTGAGTTTTAAAGTATTTTGTTGTAGAAAACCTGGAGATACATATTTATATATACATTTTCAAGTTCCTAGCCTGTTTTGTTGAAGGTGGAATGGAAACCTAATTGTAATGAAATTAGGGTTGAATTGTTTTTCAAGTGTTTCAACATGACTAATGGCCAAAAAGTGTCTCTCATGTCCAACACTTGTGAGATCAGCAGCCAATGAAAAGACTGATTAACCCCCATTGTGCTCTGGTGTTGACACAGTATGTTATTGAAGCTGCTGATTAGTTCAGCATTGCTGAGGACAAATCTTGGTAATGACGAGAAGGAAGGGCATGTCTGAACGTGTGCGTAAACGGAGAACATAATCTTATCACATTTGAAGTAGAAACAGATTTTTATTTGTTTTGGCTGACATATAGATCTTCATTTCTTAAAATGACAGCATGAAGATGAACTGGCTGTTATGATCCTTCATGTATTTACTAAGATCCAAGGTCTGTTGCCTGGATACTGTACTGATCATGGTGCACTACACAAGCACACTGTGCCAAATCTTATATTGCTCTCAGCATCCAAGAAAATGACTCTTGGGTTATACTTCACTATTTTTTTAAAGTCGCTAAGTAAAAACTAAATTTGATGCTTAACCACTTCTACCATTACATTCATATTGTCTTGAGAAAGGTAGTGATTCAAAATGATTGCGGTAAGTGTCAGTGATACTAATCTGGTACCTGCTATAATTGGGTGAAGAGAGAAGACTCATGAAAGTACTTGATTGTGACAGTGATTGTAATCTCACACAAATCAAACTGTCAATTAGGGCTGTTGCAATAACCGCAATATTGCAATAATGAACTATTGCCAAGCCAACTATGGTGGATTGCAGATACCCATCACAACTGTGCTATTTACATGTCAGTGCATGTGTATTGAATATTCAGTGGCTCCTCCAGTCCAGTTTGATCCTATCTACCACATGCAGTATCTCACATTCTGAGTTGTGCTTGTGGAGCTGTATAGAGCCCCTATGTGAGCCTCCTGCCACTAATATCAAAGCTAACCTGTGTTATTAATTGACTTGAGCAACATTTTCAGCCATAATATGTTTTACAAAATGTACCCTCTGTAATATCACAATCACACCTATTTCTTTATCATGAGTGTACCAACCCTTTCAACAACCCGTGCCCAAGCGGCTATCTCTTGGTCTAAAAGGTGATATCAATGCAGGTTATATGGAAGTGAGTAAAATTACCTGACTTCTCACTTGATTTATTACGTCGGTAAATACTCTCCTAATGAGTTTATGGTCTCAATCACTAATTTTGAAGTCTTCTTGTAATGCAGCATGATGTCCATTTTGTTGATTATAGTCCCATTTAAAAGTAAATAGATGATACAAGCAGAATATGCTTTAGGGCAGGGCTAGCTTGAAATTGACAAGTCGCTACCATGGCAACAGCACTGGTTAGGTATCTTAACCCCAGATTCTGTTTGTTTATTAAAGTTACTTGTAACATTTTTGTAATTTTGGTTCGGCTGTACTAAAAGACGCTCTAAGGAGTCGGCTGTTCAGTTTTTTTGGTTTGAAGCCTGTTTTTCATTTGCCAAAATTAGCATCCCAGTTAATATCACAGTTATCGTGAATTACGGATTCACCATGCTAAATAAGACAGCTAGTATAAGGGTAAGCCCCACCCTTACTACCTCATAATATTCCATATTCTCCAAATATGGTGACATCTGGCTCCAAAAAACCAAGATGGTGAAATTTGAGGCTTGACAATGATAGTCTGCAAACTAGTGGATGATGTCATGGTGGCTACTTCACTTTTATACATTATGTTCCAGAAATACCAAAGGGAAGGATATGCTCAAATATTTCAGTGTAGTAGACAAGTCTATAATCGGATCCCTAAATGGGCCCCTGTGCTCAATAAAAGCCCCTTTTAAATATGGCTGAAGGAACACTGGCGTCATGATGTCCACCCCAGCAGGTCAAGGCCGGTTGTCTGCCTGTCTGTCTGACTGTGGCTCCCAGTGTGGCCTGTGGCTCATAGTTGCCCTCGGCCTCAGGGAGAGTGTAGCAGGCAGGATATTGGAGACTAGCGGAGGCCCCTGGAAAAGCCCCACTGCTCAGGAAGCTAAGCTCAGAGAGCCGGTGGCGACACGGAGGCTCTTTGTTTCTGATCTTGCAGAGCTGTGGGGGGTTGTCACAAAAATCCTGGTAGGTATGGGGTGTATGTTAAGTTACAAGCTGTGCTTTGCATTGGTTAATGTGTAAAATCAGCATTTTTTCACATCAGAGTTGGGTTGTTTTTGATCTATGTAGCTATACCCAGGGAGTTTAGTTGTTGGAAGGGCTATCCTGTAACCCAGGGCAAAGTCTGACAGTGTGTGGCCACCCTCAGACAAAATAGAGACAACTACACCCAACAACCCAGGGGCCAATTTCAAGTTGTGATAATTTAGGGGTTTTTTTTCCAATAGTTTTCAACAAGGCAAATATGAGAATTAAAAATAGAAAAATATTAAGTTAATATTAATGGGTTTGCCACCCTTATTATTATTTGTTCTCCACACAGTAGTCTTCTATATCCATTCACACTATCACTTCCTGTGTTTAATTTCACTTTTAAAAAATGTATGTGAGATGATCTGGGTTAGTAGAATGGGGATTTGTAACTGCACACCCAGGGTAATAGCTAAATTTGAAGAGGCGGCATTTGTGCCACTGAGAGGAGTTGAGAGGACCCTGGAGTGTGTACTGGGTGGAGGGGTTTGAAGGTTCAGTACTCCTCTCTCACACACACACACACACACACACACACACACACACACACACACATCTCTTTAGTCAAAGTGGGGCAACACAATGAAAGCCCTGTGTAGATCTGTCCCAGTCCCAACCAACTGGTCTCCCTAAACTTCTAAAGGGACATTGTTGGTGAGATCAGACGGTTTGACTTCTCAGCAGCTTTTACCTGATAGCAGAGCAGCGCTGCAGAGAGAGCAGAGGGTTATCTAAACTTTTTAAGGCTCAATCAGTTATTCAGATGTACAGTATATAAAATATAGTCAGTACATCACCAAAATTCAAAGTAATGAGACATACTATCAGACTTATCACTAGTGCTGGGCGATATAGATAAAATCAAATATCACAATATTTTTTACCAGATACCTCAATATTGAAACAATATTGAAGGATGGCTATTGGTGATTTCACAAAATATTACACAATAAGATTATTGATAAATAATCATTAGAAATTTGGATATAATGACAAAGTGGGTAAATGCAAATAATAACAGTCTGGTAAGTTCAGAAAATTACCTAATTTTACTGTAATGCAGCCTTTGAAACCAGGAAAAGACAACACTTCTGCCCTAACACAGTATTGATGTATTGCCCAGCCCTATTTATCACACATAATACAACTTCACTGGTTATCATTTGGGGGAAAAGACACACAAAAAGCTGATTTTACATGTATAACTCAAATTCTTAGTCATGAATATATCTATAATGTATATGGTCAAAGCTTAGGTCTCGAAGACAAAAAAGTAATATCCGACAATTAAATGGACAATATATCCTCTTCTTCAAAATATTACATGTGAACAGGTTTGCACATACTGTTAGTGGACTCACATAGCACTGTTACATTACCCGTTTTCCCAGTACCTATCTATACTGACCCTGTTTGGAAACAATTTGAATTTCATACAGATATTATCTATCATGGTCATGTCAGCAAACTGCAAACAGTTCACTCATCAACCTGGACACTGGTGCTTTGTAAAGAAAGAAAAAATGAGGTAAAGAAGATCTGACATTGGTGAAAGCTCTCTCGAAGTGGACTAGTTGCATAGGCTGCTTTTGAGGAAACGGTACCTTATCTTATAGGATTAATTTTAGGTTAATAAGGTGTGAATGTCATTTAGTTGTAAGAGTGTGACAGCTTCTCTGCTGCAGCTACATTTGGTAGTTTAGACTGATGGAAGAGGTGTATTTTTATTCAGCCAGGTGCACACATTTTATTCCCAGATTTCAGCCTCATGCCAGAAATGGCTTATCAGATGAGGAGTGACATATTTCAAATTTCACTGCCAAATTAAGGTTTTTCTAACACTGGGTACATACATACATCAGGTTCTAACAAAGCGCAGCTGCTGAATCACATTATTCATAGGTAATAACAATTACTGTATGTTGTGCCAGTGTTGGTTATAGTGTGATTGCTTGTATAGATTTCCATATCCTGTCATGGCATTAGTAAATTTCATGCCCACTGTATTCCCACACAAATCTTTGGATGTAGTGTTGTATTGGCTCACTAATAGAATTAAAGTGTGACTGTAACCGTTTCAGTCCCACTCCCACACAGATTTATGAAATGGTAAATGACTTGGCAGGAAAGTCACAGCTGTCAGCATCACCTTGCAGCTAAAACAGGACAATGTAATCATTTCCACCCCACCCCCCGCTGACCTCACACCTTATTTCATGTCTGACCCCGGTCATAGTTTCCTTTTTAGCACCGGTCCCTCTTCCCTCTTCTTTATCCTCAACCAACTGCCAGGCCATCTTCAAGCCACATGCTCCTTCCTTTCCCCGTATGTGGGCTCACGGACCTGCCAAGCCTGGAAGAGAATGAGGAGAAAGACGTGGGAGGGAAATGGGGGTGGAAGTGAGTACCACCAATGGGGGCCAGGAGTGGGGTTAATCCGCAACCCAAACATTGTTCCATCATCTAATCAGGGGGGAAATAGGATGGACCGGCTGGAATACTAACATTTTAGCTCAAGGCTAGGCCGTTTTAGTCGCAGGATATTTGGCTTGTTTAATCAGAGGGGCTTATCATGACTCGAGGGGGGGACGAGAGACATAAAGAAGTGAACCGGCGTCGGAATTCAGACGGGTTAAAGCTCTTAGGAAAACAAGTTGGGAAGAAAGCAGTCTCCTCCGTCTGAATGCCAGGTTTATGGTTTGAATGCAAAGTGCTCATTGTCGTAATTAAAGGTCTGAATTTGTTAGCAAATTCAGAAAATGCAGTTTATTTTTTGAACTTTTAGACATTTAAAAAGTTTCTGCACTACTTTTGTGCTTCAGTCAGCCCACTCGGTTCTTATACACAATAGCACTGGACAAGCCTGAGTAGAAATGGGTCCTGTCTGGTATATGAATGGCTTCAGTGTGGGAGTGTGTGGCACACTTGCTAAGCTTTTTTAGCCTCATTGAGTAATAATCACTGCTGCAATGTGGTACACTCTCTGCATTCATTTTGAACTTATTGGAATAACATTTTCTAGTGATAACTTGCAATAGTTCAGTTTGGGCTTCATACAAGATATACACTGTTCAACATATAAATCAATGTATCCTTTGAACAAGAAATGGGACCCCGCCCCCCAAATCAAAAATAACCACTACAGTAAATGTATACAGAAAAAAACTTGTGAACGTGTGAACACATTGACTGGACCAGATAATGAACTAGGTTGTGTTTTTATAATTTATCTTTTGTGTTTTTGTAGATTATCTATTCTGCTTTAATGGTTCATCTTACTCATAATTGTTCTTTTATTTTATCTTGTGTTTTAAGCTTGTACAGCACTTTGGTCAACTGAGGTTGTTTTAAATGTGCTATATAAATAAACCTTGACTTGACTTGGTTACAGTTATCAATCAGCACAGATGGATGGCAGTCTGCACTGCTTAAAGCTAGCTAAACTTTGTCACAAGATAGCCAAGTGAGTTTTTAATACAGTTTAAGGTTGTGGTGCTTTCATTTTTTATCACTCACAAATAGTTTTGGTAATATAAAAAAAAAAAAAAAACAGAGCAGGTGGTAGAAAGTAAAAGCTTTTGATAGTGTTGGACTCGCACACAAAAAAAATAATTAATTTTCAAAAACGAAATACTGTAATCTATACTTACGTCTTAACTTATTTGCTTCCTTAATGTCTTCTCTGTGTTACGTAACACATTCTCATACTTATATGGAGACTTGATTTGAACCAGCAGAGATGCGCTCTTGAACTCTTGAGCTTGTGCCTTAGTGTTGAACACTACATCCCTATTGCTCTCAAAGTACGGATCCTGAATAGAGGAGTGTGGAGATATTTGAAAGTTGACCTTCTTGTTTAGTTTTGAGCTTCCTCAAGCCGTGAGTTTATGTGAACAGTGGCATGAGGCCATTCTACTTTTCATCTCTCATGTGAAAGGAAATGGAGAACAAGAGCCACTTCCGCTGCCAAACCTAGAAATATACAAGGGTCAAAGCTTGTTCTGAAATCAGCTGAGAACCACTGAAACATCACAGATAACTGAGCTGTTGTCTATGCTGGAGTCACAAAGGAAATGAACATTGTGTACATATTTTATACACTGCATTACATCATTTCTGGGTATTCTTTTTCAAACAGTTTCCTGCTGAAATGAAATCTCAATGCATTTTTCATTATTTTGTTTTTGTCCTTCACTTGCAGTCATTTAATAAAATTTGATATATCTAACAAAAAAAAAACGCCAAAAAACTATGATTTTCATGTGCTTTTTAAATTTTGATCAAACGGATAACTCTTTAAATATTATACTATAGTTTTATTTGAGTCACTGTTTCATTGATTTCTATCATTGCCCACAGTGACAGTACACAATTAGAAATATTTAAGGGATAGCTGAGTTGGTACAATCGTGGTTATTGTCCATCTCTGCGTCATATTGTATTGTTGAGGATACTCAATACTTTTCTTTCTTTTGCACCAGAAGCATTACATCCTATCTGTTCATCCATAGTGCCCAAACAAAATGTGGATGGTGGTAAAGGTTGCCTGTGTTCTCAACACTGGTCTCAATGTGGAAATAATTGTTTATCTGGCAATAATCTGTTTAAAATGCTACCTAGAGCACATTTTTAAGTATGCAGTTGGCTGGCAATGTAGTTAAATTAGGATGTTGAATTTGTAATGTTCTAGGAACCGTAACAAAAAAGTTTCCTTGCCTAGAGAGCAGGATTTTATTTTTTTAATTTTTTTTTGGACAATACTCCTCAGTCTCCGCATGGCTCCCAGTTGACATCATGTGTGTAACTCCCTTTCGTATTCATGACACAACGTGTTTAACGTTTGATTGATGCCGGAAAGAGAATGCACCTGTGTGAGATTCCCAACATACCTGGATGACATGTATCAATGGCAAATTAGCAGTAGCTTGTTCGTTAGAGTACACCTCCTCACAGAGAAAGACAAAGACAGACGAAAGGAACAAATGATCAAAGTCAGCGGATTCGTAACTTGACCTTTTGCACTCGTGTCTCAGCGAAGCATGGTTAATATTGGTGTATCACATGGCTCTTTTCTCCCTTGAGCTGTCTTTTGATTCATTGCTCCGTTGAAGCGAGATGCAAAAGTTGAGCCAAGTCTGGAAAACTTCTCGCACACCGAGTTCCTCCGGTTGTCTTTGGGAATTGCTGTCACTGAGTTTCAAGTTGGCTATGACAGCGTGTGTGCGTGCGCGCGTGTGTGTGTGTGTACATTTCTTTCTAATCATAAGCGGGTGACAGACTGTTAAACTTACAGGCATATTTTTCTAGAGGGATTAATAAAATAAAAAGGCTTAATGTTATCTTAATCAATGTTACGACTACATCAGTATCAATTTGTCTAGAAATGTACACATGCTGTATCTGCATTGAGATGTAAAAGCACCGCAGACATTGCCTATTAAGACTTCAGGTAGAGTGTACTTTTAAAAAACCCTCAAGGTGACAACATTCAAACAGCTTTCATCTTCATCGCTGTCAGGATTCATGTGGGGTTTTTTTTATTTGAAGATCACTTGCTATTCACTGAAAAAATAGAGATCTTAATTTTCGTGCCCATATACTGTAACTTGGGAAAAGGGTTGGCCTAATTGTGTTAGATGTGTTGTGGATTATATTATGTTTTTTTTCCTGTAATGTTACCTTGGAGATTTAGTTTGAGGCTTAGTGACTTATTATCTCCAAAATAGCTGCAACTACATATTAAATGTGGTTAGATTTTTAAGGTAATTCATTGTGATTCTAACAAGAACAGCATTGTTTCTCACAGATGAGCAGCTGATGGTCAGAGCATTTTTATAGTGATGTGAATAGCTCAAGATTTAAAGTATGATGTAATATCATTACATTTACAAACACTGTGATGTCGTATTAGTCTGCATGATCACAAGCTACATTTGTCACCTTTCAAGTGGTCTGACAATCATCACTTTGATATGTGAGTATTCAGAGTATCAAAAAACAAATTATGCAGCTCAGAGGGATCACATTATCTAAGCCCTGTTGCAGGTGCACAGGTGAATATCAGAATATTTTGTGTCAAGAACAGTTTTGAAAATCATGACAAAATATTAAATACAAACTATATTGTCAAATGTTAGATAGGGCTGGTTATTGTTTAAACAATTAAGATACCAGTACCGATCCAAGTACCCTTAAAGTGATATTGATACCAATTCAGTACTTGATTTGATACCCATCATGTGAATAGAAGCATTAAACTACATACAATGCCACCACTCCTCCAAGTTTTAATAATTCGATTTTTACGCAAATATATTTTGAAAGTCTTCAAATTATTAATATTTATTAAATACAAAATGCTCAAAATCAGCATGTGGGTCACAGCATACATCACACACACATACACACACACACTTATAAATCAATATATGTGTGTCCACAGATGGGTTGTAGCTGCTGTGGCAGTGGGCCAATCACATGTCGCATTAAATCAAAGAACGACTGCGTTGATTGGCTGTGAGCAAGTCCGTACAAATAGTCATATTTTCTAGATCTTGGTGCAAAAAGGATCGATTGCGGGTAACGTTTGACGGGAGACGTTTCGATACTACTTGACATCGATGTATTTCCGTTGATACCTTTACCCTTTAGTTTCCATGTTTTGTGTAATATAGGATTATGATATAGTGTTTGTTATATAGTTTTTTTATCATAAAAACTAAAGAATAAACCTTCTGCTCTCTGAAAGTTTCATTGAGTATAAATCATGAATCTGTGACTGATGAGGTCTTAATGAATGATTTGTGGCTCAGAAGTTTGGTATAGAGACTAATTATGTGAGGAAATACTGTGATGGGTGGAGAATAATCCCCCCCTCCTTTTTTAAAATAAATATTTTGTCTATTTTGTTATTTAGTCTACCCCTCACATTTAATTTGGGTTTCATTTTTATTTTGAGCATAAATGAACTCTTTATTCCACATTTGGTCTCTGTTTGTGTTAATACAGCGATATGTTTTTCATCCATTTAATAAGCGTCTATCATGTTGATGTTAGAGAATACAGCAACATACATGGACCGCGCTACCAGGTGGTCTCCAGATTTTATAATGTGAACCCAGAAGACGGACATTCATTCAGGAGCTCATCAGTTCATTTTGACAGACAGTGGACGAGTCTCCAGAGATGAAGGTGTGACATTTAAAACAGGCCCAAAGACCCGTGCATCCGACACACCGGCAGTCCCCTGGGTGCTGTTACTGAAGTTTCTGATTTTAGCATGACCAGTCACAGTTTTGAATTATTTAAAATGCTTAGGTTGTCTGCCAGACACGAGTTGACTTTGCTTGTGTGCTGATTTAAGTTTAAATATTTATTTGGACCTTTTTGTGTCTTTTTAAGAAGAAAATATATCATTGGTTTGGTTTAACCAAACAATAAGCGTTTATCAGTATCTAAAGCTGAATACTGTGTACTATAAATACAGAAATATAAAGAGAAATGTGGACTAAACCTTCAGCTAGTCAGTTGTTGGATCATGCCGTCCTTCATTAAAAAAAACAACCCTGTATTATTCTAGCTGCCATTACGATGAATGAATATAGTACTAGTAATTTCCCGTGAGTGTCAGCTACATCTAACAATATAACATCTAAATGTAATAATGTGATTTCTACACCGATGAAAACAGTTTGTCTTGCTGAGTAGGAGCTTTACATGACTAATCAGGGGTTGTGTAAGGTTTCCCACGCCAGATGACTCTCAGGATCCATCGTGTGCCTGGGAACATTTGTGCTTTTCTGACTAAAAAAAACGAGAGAAGCAACAGAAAGAAAAGTGTTTTCAATCCATGAAAAAGCAGTGACGAATTAAGCAGTCCTAACATTCTTCAGTGTATTGGAAGATGTTAAACTTGTTGTACAGTGAAAATGCTGACTGTCATGCAATCTGGTAGTTCACACTTAAAATTAAAAGATTTTAAAGCACCTTCTGTTTTTGTTTAACTGATGTGGTTCAGGGTGATTCCTCTCCACTCTTGGAATAAAACACATATTACAATGCATGCTCTCCGTGACTACAAATCAATATAATTCATTGTTGCTGCCTACAATGTGTGGTTGGCATGTGAATGGTAAACTCGTGCTAATCCAGCACAAAAGGTCTTGCATTACATTCCGTCCCACGCACTCTTCATCTCATGTCGTATGCGATAGATTTTTTGTAGCTGGATGTTGTTTGAATGAGTGTTAGGACCTTTCGTCTGACAGGTCATTATTCTTATTACTTCGGGGTGGTCTTTCGAAGTTTGCCGCCATTAAGAAGTCTTACTGTATGAAACACGATCGTCTATCTCAACAGATTGAGCCCAAATAGTCTGCTGTCATCATCTCAACCCAAAATATTCCCTCTCAGAAGCCGAGGTCCGACTCTGGGATTAGTCTGTTGCGGTCCACTGCTGATTCCACAGTTTAATACCCTGCCAATTATGCTCTATTAACTGTCATTACCTGTGATGATCCATGTTTCATAATAGTCTTTTGTTCATTTTCTCTGGCCCGGGCAGCGACTCTCTCTCTCTCTCTCTCTCTCTCTCTCTCTCTCTCTCTCTCTCTCTCTCTCTCTCTCTCTCTCTCTCCTCTCTCTCTCTCTCTCTCTCTCTCTCTCTCTCTCTCTCTCTCTCTCTCTCTCTCTCTCTCTCTCTCTCTCTCTCTCTCTCTCTCTCGGCTGTGGTTCCAGTTTGGCCCAATTTGATTTAAAAACTTTGGATGCTTCCTCTGTCTCAACTCCCGCCAAAAAAACAACAAAAAAACTGGGGTGTCTGCAGTCGGCCTCCTGTAAACACACGCTGACATTGAATATCTGCACTGCTGATCCACGTGGGTGACCGAGTGAATGCTTTTCTTATGTGTGTCCCAGTGGGGGGTCGGTGAATCTTTTAAAGTTTGTGTCACTTAAAAAAATATCACGTGTCAGACCTCACTTGCACTTGGCGCTCGACCGTGTGAATGTGCCCGTCTGATCGTTCCTCTGGCTCTCACCGACGAGATACGCTCGGCCCGTATCTGCTGGCGTCACTGTCTGACACGCTGAACGGTCGGATCTGCAACTGATTGTGGTGATTTAGCGGTGACGGTGATCTGCCATGCAGGCTTTAGAAGCATGATCCAATATTAGCCCAAATTTTATAAAAGCTCTGCCAACTTACAGAAACCTCATGATGCGTGCTAAAATTAAGCAACGTGGAAAAATATACAAACTATTCTGTTTTCCAGGCCCACATTGGCCCCAGATGGCTTAAGCACCTCAGTCTGCTTTCTGAAAGGGAATTTGTATCATGAGGATGCTGTATTATCTTTAATGTAAAACACTGTTTAATATTGCATATTATTCCTCTAGATTCTTCATTTTATTTTGATCTCCTGTACTGAAAAGAAAAACTGCACAGGAAAGCTTAAGTGAGATGGAACATGTATTTAATATGTGGCCATGGACTCAAAATGCCCTTAACTATCATCACAGCCTGCTTGTTGAATACTAAAGTTACATGTACTGTTTTATAGTTAAAGCTTTTGGATTTCAAATCAAAGTATTTCTCAGTAATGGGGTTTTTTTAAGTCTGAGATGGTGTTTCTTCCCTCAGGCCCACCCTCCTTAGTTTACTTGCTTAGTTTCGCTGAATTCCTGGATGCTTATGGGATCATAATTATGTTATCTGATCCGATAGATGTTTAATAATTGAGCCAAGATAGCCTGATATTGCTTTTTGACATAACTTTAGACTACATAAAAGAAAATACATTTATCTGAGTTGTTGCACCACCATGCACCAGTCAGAGCACTGAGGTCAACTGAACAGATGCTTCTGCATGCTCCGAGGTCAAGACCTAAAACCAGAGGTGACAGAGCCTTTGCGGTGGCTGCTCCAAACTTGTGGAACAGTATACCTTACAATATCCGAACTGCTCGGACCCGGGAAAGTTTTACAAAGACTCACCTCTTTGCATTGGCTTTTAATCCTAGTTGAGCTTGACATCCTGAATTGTATTGTGTAATTATATTTGTTTTATGTATTCATGTATTCTGTGTGATCTCCTTTGGGACACTAATGTCATATTTTTATCAGTTCCACTTCTTCTATTTTGGCCTCCCTCTTTGAAAATGTCTCCTCTACAACTTTAAACATTCCTGACAACTATTTAAGTTCAGAATAAAAAAACACTGATTGTTATAATACATATAAAAAAGAGTTAACCACTCTCTCAAACTCAGCTTACATGCTTCATCAGGACTGTGTGGGTGTGGTTTGACGCTCTTGCAACATGTGCAACCCCTGTCACTGCCATCAGTTATTGATTTTAAAAGGTGCCAAATTCTTCCTCAAGTATGCAGCATCACCTTCTTTTTTTTTCTCAACTGAGCCATGCCCTCTTTAAAACCAATGGAAGAGAACGCAGACAACCATAAATTTAAGTGCAAAAATCTATCATTCAAATAAATAAAAATATTATTCATGTTGGAAACCATTTCTCATAGCAGGAATTTGATTTCAAAAGTTGTTTTCAGGACCTATAAAAGTTGAAATGGACTTCTTTTGAGCTCATGTTTTTATTGTACATTATAAAACATAAGACTGAGTGGTTGAAATACTCTCCCCCTCTGATTCCCAGCGCTCCCCTCTCCACCCTCCTCCCTCACTGCCAGCACACCGAGAACAGAGCAAACAGTCCATACAGTCACAATAGAGGATCCCCGTGGTGGTGGCAGTGGTGGCAGCTAGTGAAAAGGTCCGGATGATTGATCGTAGGCAGATACCACCACTGACCTTTGGCTGAACTTGCTGAAGCTCCATGAGTTGAGGGTACCCCCAGTCAGAGCCCCCTCCCACCCCCCTTTCATATGAAGAGTCAGATGTTACCAATTTTAATACTGTTGTTTGTCTTTTTTTTTTTTTTTCATCAAATCCGACTTCTCAGAAAGTCAAAAGCGAGATTTGTATCTGTTTTATGATGATAAAAACTTGGCAGTTGACTCAGTGCTTCTGTGCCAGAGCGGTGTTTTGTCTGGGCATGAAAACTGTTTAGATTTAGATTCTGCAGAGCTGAACAAATTCAGCGTTTTTTTATCGCTCAGTCTCTCTCTCTTGCTTTGCTTGAAGAGGACACACGACTACACAAATCATGCATCAGCAGTATTGTTTGTCTCTACTCTCCCCCTCGCTCAAGTCATCAAATTTGCCCCGCTGAATCGGCCAGGTTGCACACTGTTGTTGTTAATCAGAACCGAAAGCATTTACAGATTAAGCTTTCTTGCCAAATTGAATTAACGAGATTACTGGCTGACCGAAGGGAAGACGTGTTTACGTGTGTTCTTGAACTTGGTTGCATAGTGTCGGATTTTGCGAGGATTATGCAACACACTTAACACAACATCCTGTGAGGAAGAATGCTTTGACTACACAAAGCAGGCGTGTGACTAGAAAGCAGGCGTGTGGGTTCGGGAGCACATGTCTCTTGTTTATGTTCGCCAGCCCTTGAGCTAACAGCTGTCAACTCTTTAACACACTTTGCCTCAAGGCCTTGAAGTAAGTAGTGCCTTTTCCTCCCTTAGTCACAGAAACACGCCTGTCTCTAAACCTTGAATTATTCGTCGTTAATTTGGGACAGGTAGCCGTCCAGGCGCAGGGCCTCTAAGATTACTGCTGCAGTGCAATGGATCTGTTTTCATTGGCTGTCTCTCAGGTTGGAGGGATTGTAGTGAGCTAGTTCAGACAGGGAAGAAGTACAAGCACAGATACAGTCATGGACTTGATTGCTGTTTAAAGGAATGCTTTTTATTTGGCTGTTGTGTTGATTTGAATGTTCTGTATAGGTTTTTCATCTGTATCCTGTTTTTAAAAAATGTGTTTTTCTTTGCAATATTATTTGAGCAAATTGTCTGTGGTCCTCTGCCAGACATGAGTTTACTTTAGTGGAGTCTCTTTTCATCACATTGATGTTTTATCTCAGGACATAAAAGGGTTGTCTCCTGAGAATTTTTATGGGAAAACTTCATTGGCTTGTCTATTTTATAATTCACCAAAGTAAAAAAAAAAATGAAAAAAAGAGAGTAGATTGACACACTACTGATCCCTCGGGGAAACCGGATTTGGCATAAGCCAAGTTAGCTTCTGCAAAGTTCATTCATGCATTTCCAAACCAACAAAGACTTCCTTTCTTTGTGGAAACCAAAGTGATAGTGATGGTCGTTGTGGACATCAGTCCATGAGAATGACTTTGGTCAGTAAATGAAGTGTGTTCAAGGAGAAAAGGAAAAAAAAAGCCAGCATTGTTTGATTGTTTGTGAAACAATGCGGGCGACATTCCACCGAAAACAACAAAGGCGACACATTCCTCTTTTTAATTGAGTCCTCAAATGACCCCACATTGGTTTGGAAACACTGTCTGGACCCAGAAGTTTCCAGCATCTTTAGGACACATTTTTACAATATACACTACGTTACTGTAATGCACCTAAACGTCTACTTTTTATTTGATTACACTGTTTTGTATGTCCACTTGAGATATTTCATCCACCGTACTAAAAGAGACTTTCTTATCCAAGCAGAACATTTGCTTTTTAGATCAACAAATGGTAATTATTACTCTGGGTGATCTTTTGTGATTATTTATTACATCCTTTTTAAATACGCCTCTGGATTTTCAGAGTGTGTGTTTTTCTACAATTCTTGGCACAACCTACATACCAACTCAGGTTTCTTGAGTTGACTTTCAGTAGGTTTTTTTCTGTGTCCTTGCATGAAAAAAGAATATGTCACATTGTCTTTTATAGCAGTGTTACTGTAGCTAAACATCCTGCTGTAACTCTGCAGATGTTTTATTAGTCAGGAAGGTACAAAACGCACACTGAATCTGAGATAGTCTCTTGTTCCCCCCCAGGTGGGTTTTTTTTTTACGCTCTGAGTCTGTTTCTGTTGTACTCAGTGAAGCATAATCTGAGCAAGCCGCTGTTTAAATCACACAAATATCTCGCTGTACATGTGGGTCCATCATAACCGTATCAATAGATCAATAAATAAAATCACTGTAATTTACTTCTGACATGCAAACTACTGTATTTAGATTCAGTGAATTTCTGCTGCCCGTCAGTGTGGTGAAGCCAGTGTGACTGACCGCTGTCCTCTCAGCTCTCGAGGAACTGCAGCTGACAGACGGCTGCTTCTGTGGACAGAGACGCTGATCTCAGGTCGAGTTAGAAGTCGGGGAGGTCGAAGAGAGGCGGAGAAGGTGGATGGACTAACCGTGCTCTGATTTCTGCCATATTTCTCTGGTTGTTCCTTTGGGGGGTCAGAGCCTCTAAAGGAGCATGAAGGGAGGGGGTGTATTTATTTGGGTGTTTAGTTCAAATATCAACAATCTTTCTCCATAATGACTGAATCTGCTTTTAATAGAAAAAAACTAATTTTTTCATGTTCATGTTCACGTGCACAAATGTGTGTTGTCTTTACACTAAGTGTTCCCTCTGTCCAGATGGGAGTCTCATGTGCTCTTCAGCTCAGGACGACACTTATGGGAGCAACAGATGTACTGTACATGAATCAAGGACCTCAGCAAGCGCGGCTGTCACTGCCAAACAGAACAGCGAGATAATGAGAAAAACGAATCCCTGCCATTTTCTCCAGCTCAGACATTGTCATGGCCAGAAGAGGAATATGTAATTTATGTTAATATGCATGAACCCCAAAGGACAGAATGTTAATTGACCTAACCTTTAAGACACTGCTTTCCACCGCGTGGTGTGGGCCCACCAGAGGCCCATGAAATTAAATTTGGGATGTATTGTCTGCGGGGAAAAATAATTGAAACACATATTTTGTCTTGTCTTTGCTTTTTTTCGTATGAAGTTATGAGTACAAGAAGTTTGTGTTTCCACTTTGAACCTTGTACAGTATCACCTGCAGGAAAATTACAAGCCTCACTTATTTGCATAACGGAGATTTCCAGAAGAACCACTGGGTTTTTCACTTTAATATTTATAGCCAGTATCATTATTGTTCTTCTTTTCATCTTTTGCTGTACATTGATCTACAGTTTGAGTACAGACAGTATAAGATGTAATCGCTCTTTGTAAGGTGGCGAGACACTTCAGTCTCTCCACGCAGAGCTGACCTAGTTGTTAGTGAGACTGTAACTGTATAGGCTCTTCTATACAGAGATCCCACATTATAGCCATAAAGATCTGAAATTAAGCGTTGCTTTTTTTTACACTGAACCAAACAAAGAAGGCATAATGACGCCCCCATGTGTGTTTTTACACAGCATGCCGGCAATCTGGATTCAGAGGTGTGACTTACAATGCAACAGCGTCGGCTCTCTGTCCCGCCGTGACATCGATCCTGCTCTGACTACCTCTGTATCCGGCTTATTTGGCAGAACAACTGTGCCCCTTGACTCCGTGTCTGTATCTTTTATACAGAGCAGCAAGGCAGGATAAAGGAGCAGCACTCCCGCCTTGAATCGGCTATGTAAAAGGGGTTTAAAACACATGTTCCACCTCATTTTGTTTCCCCTACAGTGTCGGTCTGTGAGAAAGACATCAAATCCTGACGATATTTGCTGTACGGTGGGGCATACAAAGCAGTTAAAGGTCATCCTAGCAAGCACAGCACTAAGTCATCTGACACATTTATTGAGGAACTCCTAAATCAAGGTCATCGGCTCAGCTGCAGATTTTTTTTAGCTGCAGATATAAAAGTATCCAGGCCACCGAATCTTTACTGAGATCAGACATGAAATGTTACACTCTTAAGAAACAAAACCAGGGAATACTCTGTTATAATTATAGCCTGACAGTGTTTTTCCTCATGTGAAAGACTACAGGATGATATTTTGTAATGTAGGATCTGGGAATGTCATTCTTGTGTATATAAAATACAGAAATGTAATATTAATGGTGCAGTCTGCTGTCAGCTAGTCACATGGTTGCAAACAAAATATTGAACCTTTTGCTTCACAAACATCTCTCTGTGTCAGATGTGGACACAGAATTAATCTCATTTACTAAATTAAACCTCAGCGGCAGAGCCAAAGAAGTTTTTTTTTTTTTTTTTTTCTCTTGGCCAAGTAATATTAGACTGAAGTCCAGTGGAAAAGACAAAAAGTAAAAGGGGAGAAAGATAATTACCATGAATCCTGCTCTTGCTGATAACTGAGTCTAGCAGCATTAGGGAGGTGTGTGTTGGCTAGTCTGACTAATCTTCTAGTCTAAGCCTATAAATGTGTACGGATACTTTGACATTTCTTCGATTACACGCCAAGTGTTAGATAAGGAGCTTGAGATGTCCATTTATTATGACATTTGAGCCAACAACTGGTTAGCTTAGCATATAGACTTAAAACAGGTGGAAACAACTGTAACAAAATCTGCCCACCACAACCTCTATTGCTCACTAATTAACACATAGTATCTAATTTATGTTACAAAAATGACATTTTCTGGTTTTACAGAGGTTTTTTGTTTGTAAGAGTTTTAAGAAGTCACAGCGTCTGGTCATGAAATAATCCAGCATGTGACTCCTGTGATACAAATTATTTTACTATTTGGTTTTTGTATGGATTAAACAAAGATATAAAATGTTAATTAGTGAGCTTTAGTAGGGCTGGTGGGTGGAGTTTGACGGATGTTGAGCTATTCCTTTTTAAAATGTAGTTAGCTAGCCTGCTGCGCTGTCCTGACATTCAGAGGTCATAAATACATTGTCAGGAATAGATTAAAAAAAAAAAAAAAAAAAGTAGTCAAAACAGAGAGGCTCCTGTTCTCCGTTGAAGTTTGCCGCTCTGCCCATTTATGTTTATTTCAATAATATTATGTCTTGCTCCAGAGGAAGTCCATTAACTATAATAATAGAATGTGGCTTTTGTGGACCATATGTTTGTACTGTGAGGCGGATATTTAGGCCTCACACTCACGACCTCACTCGTCAATTCAGCGCTGTCAACACCAGTCTCACAAAGCCCTGCTCACAAGCGCTGCCGCAGTAGGGAAGGGTGGCAGTGAATAGCCAAATGTCAACACACTGAGAAAATCTGTGCCACTTTCTTTTCTCCGTTTGTCTCTCTTAATCTGCCTTTCTGCCCGTCTAACTCCAAAACACCAGACGTGACACCTCACGGCTCTCCCGGCAGCAGAAATGAGACCTGCTGTCGGTCCACTCGCTGACATACAGCAGTCCATTTCTTTTGTAACGGGTCCAGGCTCCCCGATGAGCCAAGAGGCTGACAGTAACACACAGCCGGGCCAGACGCTCTACATCTACTCACCTTTTTTTTCACACAGCTGTGCAAATACATGTGAAAGAAACTCTAAGGAAATGTAATTTTGTAATTGTTTTGGCTTCCAGACCCAGTGATCCAAAGGGGGTCCCCCTCGTTTTTTTGTTTTTTTTAAATCGCCACATGTCTGTCAGTATTTGTGAGAATTTAAGTGGGCTTGGTTCTCACAACAGCTGATATGTTGGCGTGGTAGGCACTTATTTCACTGGTGCTTATGTTTGCACTTGGTATTTCCTGTTAAGTGAAGGGGAATGGTCAACAATTCTGCTGAAGGTTAAACAACAGAAGCATAAAAAAGCAATTTGTGAAATCAACTTTGCCGCAGCTGAACCTTACAGATATTTGGAGCATGTACAAGTTTTCTGCCCGAGGGTTTTGTGCACTTAAACGTCACACAACGAAAAAAGAAGCATTTGCATGTGATGCAATATTTGTTCTAGAGTAGCATGCATGCATGACAACGTCCTGTAGTCATGCAAATATATGCAAACAGACAGGTTCTCCTCCTCCTCGGAGGGTCTGAACAACTATTACCCAATAAATCCCCTGTCACAACTCATTAGCTTGCCAGAGCCATTTGGACAGGATGATTGCAGCTTATGTCAAGCTTGTTAGTGTTTAGCACTGTTAACCAGAGAGGGACTTGATATACGGCCGGCAGCTCTTTGTACGACTCTCTGTGCCATTCCTAGGATTTACTGTGAAGGAAAGACGTGAAAGGAGTGTGAATAAAGGTTGTGCTTGTTTCTTGTTTCCAAGTGGCGTTTGTGTGTCTAGACTTTAGATTCATAGACTGGTGTTTGTGCTCTTCAGGCCACTCGTTGTCATATGTCTAACTCACTTCTTTTATTCCCTCTGCAGGCTGTGACAGGAAGATGCTTTGGTGACAAAGACTTCAGAGGAGGGTTGGAGAATGGGATACTGCTGTGCGAGTAAGTCCTGAATACATATGTTTGTTGTTGTAGTGATTGTTAAATAGAAATTTGACTCTGATTTTATTTTATTTGACGCCCTGCAGTCATGTTTTATGTGCTTACTTTAAGTGACTCCAACAATAAAGAAAGCTTCAGTCCTGAGAGTCAGAGTGCAACAATCATAGTTACAATTTTCACAAATATCTTAAGTGAGCCCTCTCAAATGCTCTTCTTACATTGGTCTTTTATTAATTTAAAGTCTGTATAAAACAATGTGTTCAGAGTTTGTCACACCACATATAGATGTTGATTAACCACTAAGCCAAATTTGAATTATTAAAGAAAATCGCCAAGTATATAAAGTTAGGATTCAAAATCATGAAATAACAAGCAGTATCTCTGCTCTGAAATGCTGGAGGCATTTCTGCTGGAGGTGAGGAAAGCATGGCCCAACTTAACAGCCTCTTAGTTGACAATGCTCAAACCAAGCTCCTGTATACATTCACACAATTTAAAATAGGCCTAGTTTGTTGGTATAAGGCAAGCAACACAACAATATTTTAAAAATAAAGTAACATTTGGAGGCATTGTTTATTTGAGCACATAATTTGTTTATAAATTCGGACTGATTTCAGAAAAAAATTAACTTATATGACTAGTTAACAATCGAACAATCAACAAACATCATTATGTTAAATAGTAATTTTTTCAGTGGAGTTTGGGGCAATAAATGTCCTACTTCTCTGCTGAAAAGTGGCTTCATTCCCTCTTATTGGCTCTCACATCGTGCTTTTTGGTGAAGTGCTGCCCAGTAAAGGCTCTCCCTCTGGCTGGGGAACCTCCAAGTCGAAGTGACCGATTTCAGCCGTTCTCCCAGCTGATCAGCTGGTGCCAGCTCCACCAGTCAACGGTCGCTTCAGCTGGGTTTAAAATAACTCCTTAAGCAGTAACATTGACTGAGAATGGCCCCATTCACTAGTAACAGTGGATTATCCAGAGTGAATCCTAGTTTTCTCAAATGAAACGTTATAAAACTACTGTGTGTAAAAAAAGTAACTATGAGTATGTGTGCGGGGGGGGGGGGGGGGTCATGTTAGTCACCCGTTTACGACTTGGAGCCACAATTTCAAGCCTGCCCAAAAAATCATGAACATAGAAATGCTGAAAAAAGTTTAATGCTCTAACTCCATAATCCAGCACTACATATTTCAGTCTTTTCATGTTTTCAGCAAATTATTGTCTGACATGTAAAATGTGTTTGAAAAGAAATCTCTCATTTTCCTTTTTATACAGACTTTAATAGGAAAGGTTCATTTGAACACACAGAGATTTCAGACTCTGATGTGAACCTAAAATAATGACACATAATTTCAGTAATAACAGGATGAACATTAGCAATCACACTTTTTCTTATGAGTGCACTGTGTTGCAGCGCTACATGGCCCAGTGATCAGAGAGAAACTGTTAAATTGTCCTCCAGAGCGACCCTCGTCCGCCCACTCAGAATGAGTCGAGGTGGTGAAAGGAGACTAGAAACGCACAAACTTGCACTTACTGTCTTCTGCATTCCTCTGTGCCAAGATCAGTTACACAAGCGAAGTGTTAACAATATTGTTATTGTGAATACAGACATATGAACCCGTTCAAAAGTGTCCCTGCTGGGTTTGGAATTTCTGGAATATCATTGGAAAAAGGCCCTGAAAATTTGGGGATTATGTGTCAATCACACATTTCAAAAAGCAGTAAATGATGTCAGAGAAGTGATTCTACTTAGGGTTAGGCTACTGCTGAACTGTCAGAAAGTGAATCACCAATAACTGATAGTTAATTGATAATTTAAGTAATTCAATTCTAAGCTAAAAACTTCTCATGTGAAGATTTTCTACTTTTCTCCATTTTATATCCTTGTAAATTGAATATATTTGGGTTTTGGACTGTTAGTTTAAAAAAAAGCAAGCGGCATCCGACACTTATGATGAAAGTTTTTCATTTTGTTTTCTTACATTTTATAGCCTTAAAGAATAGTTGGTTAATTGACAAAATAATCAACAGATTAATTGACAATTATATAATGTAGTGCTGGGCGATGTGCAGACTGACTGCTGTGTGATATAGGATGCTAGATCTACCAATATCAAGTAAAACATGTTCAAAGTTATCATCATTATCAGTATAATATCCATAGATTGTCAGTGTTCAGTTGCTTTTTAAATTTGGGCAGTTTAAAGGTATATCATTCATTAAAAATGTTTATATATAGGTTTGTAGTGGCTTATTCCACTGTCAGGAGCACATAGACTTTACATGAAATGTGTGTCTGAGACTGAAAGAAACACAGGAACTAGCCGCCTGTAGCAGACTTATGGCTAACTGCATATAGATGTATATCCAGGGCAGAACTCCCCATATATTATATATATCCATACCCTGGTTTATTTATATGCATGAGGCTGACTTTCACTGCTGTTAGACTGTAAGGAAACCAAAAAAAAAAACTGAGTGAAATAATGGATTATCCAGCAGACTATTATGAGGATGAACATGAGTAATGTCATGCCCGGTGCATTTATTTGAGCTGGAGTACACAGAGAGGAGATAAAACTACTGAAAGAAGGAAAAACAAAGAATGGAGGTAGAAGGGCAACAGGACCATCGGTCAACGAACAGTAACAGTTACCTCAGAGAAACTGCTGATGTTCCTGCGGTCACTGCTTCCCTAAAGAGTGAAGAGGAAAACTTTCTGCAGTGGGACTCGTTGCTGCCAGATCCGGAAAATTTAGAAGTGTCCGTGGATGAGAGTATAATCCCAGCTGTGGTATCGACTTCACATGGATTTACAGCATTTAACAACATTGTTGTCCTGGAGATTGTTTCACCTCCACAAAATCTACTGTAAGAAAAGAGCGAAGTCAGCTGGATCGGATGTTGAACTTCATACAGTAAGAAAAATTACACCACGTAGCTGTGTGATAAATTACAAGATGCAACTCTTTATCTTCCAGCGGTACTGCATGAAAACTACTCAGTGTGTATTTGGTCAATTTATCCTCACAAATTTGGGAAACCTGCAGACATGAACCATTTCTTCTCAAGCATGAGCAGACGCTGAGATCTCCACAGTCTTAGATGAAAAGAAACTGATGTAAAAACTTCCATGGATGTAATTCCCTCTGCATTTAGCCATAAGGCTGATACAGACGGCTATTTCCTGTGTTTTCTTTCATTCAGACTCACAAACAACCTTTCGAAGTGTTTCATGTAAAAAATCACATTTATTTCTAAAGCAGTAGAAGACTGACGGAGGTTGCTCCTATAACCTTCATCATATATGAGGCCTTGTTAGCCCGAATCTCAATCTAAATCTCCATGAACTCAATAATGGAGCTACCTCACTTACTAGTGAGCTAAGTGAGTAATTGTAAATGTACAATTATGAGTGAGACAAATTGATAATGTCACAAATTGGTGTGTGTCATGGTGTTTAAACAGTTATTTGTTGGTTATTAATTGTTGTGTTTAAAGTTTATAACTGTTAGTAAGAAGGTTAGGCAGTTTATAGGTGTCCCCGTCCCCTTTCACTATACTCCTCACAGCTTACCCTGACTTTCATAGTCTTCACAGGAATGATATATTTTACTGCCTATTAAAGACTTACAGCAGTTATTTCAGCTGTGCACCAGTATGGCGGTATATGAAAAGTTCATATCACATGGGAAATTAAAATCGGTATGCTCCCCAGCACTATGTTTAGATTACTCGTGTGATTTGATCATTTACCTTAAATCGCCTTGTCCTAATGCCAAGTGTCAAGTAATGCACTACAGTACTTAGATCTAAGCAGCAGGGGAGAGAGCAGATTGGACTTTCTTTGTGAAGCTTCTTTTGAATCTCTCTAACCTCCTCCACTTTTTCCCGTTATCTTCTGCATCAGGAAAAGTATTTATTCCTGTAGATACCAATAAGCTTGATATATTTATGTTCTCTTGAACTGTGTGTTTTGAGTTCATCAAACTTTTCTGTAAATCAAAGTCACTTCTCCTAAGTCTTGAACATTTGATACTAATCAATCAAACATGAAGAAAAAAAACCTTACTTACTTCTTTTCCATTTTCAGTCTGACATTGCCTCCCCACTGTCTGATTTCTGTGGGATGTTGGGATTCAATTCGATCACCACTAAAAGTTTTGACTCATCCATTTTCAACATGGCGTTCAGGTTACAAACGTTCTCATACTACAGTGAAACAGTACACTAACATATGTGTCTGAAAACATTCGAGGGCAAGAAATAGGCTGTGTCCAAAATGCACTACATTTACCTTCAGCCATATATGTGTAAATATGTCCATTATGTAACATTGGAGCCCTCAAATATTCCACAATGCAATGAAAAAGTAGCGTCCATGGCATATAAGCTACCTTCTACTACAATGCAATGCTCTACATTTTAAAGATGTGAAAAAACCGTCACGTGACTGTACAGCTGATGGTGATGTCACAAAATAATGACTAGAGCCCGACCGATACTGGATTTTAGGGGCCGATATAGATATTAGGGAGTAAAAAAATTCTGATATTGATATATTGTCCGATAATCTTATATATACATGAACATACACCTATCTTTTTGAAGTATTTCATGTTTATTATATAGGGAGTAGTGAATGAGGGAGTGATTTCGGACACAGCCGTAGGCAATGCTGTAATAGAGTCTTGATTCATATTTGATCAGCACTGCCTAATTTTACTCCTCCTTGGTTCTGGTGCACAGTTTGACAACAGCGTTAGTCTCACGTATAGCACTGATTGACTCATTGTTAGACATCCCCGCAGCGCTCATTGGGTCGATGGAAAAACTGCTGTTTCATGTCATGATGCCAGACCAGAATCAGTCAGCTTGACTCAGTGAAGTGGGCAGATTCAAAGGTCTGGACCCAGGCAAACAGAAACCCCACTTGAATAACTTTTTTTTGTAATTTTGGAGGAAGAAAAAAAAAAAGGACACTGCAACATTATTCTCCTTCTAGGCCCTTTTTTTAAAGAGTGGAAACACTGTCTTCACTGTTGCTATGGCTCACTCTCTCTCTCTCTCTCTCTCTCCACCTACACGTATTGTATGGAGCACTGAGAACACCTCTCCCGGGGTCATTGACAGTTATTCTGGGAAACACACACAGGAAATCTCTATGTGAAGTAAAAGTGGATGAGGCATGTCGAGGAAAAGAAGGTTCACCAAAAAGGAAAATTACAGCCCTCCATCACATAATAACCGCTGGAATGTCGCGAACATCACAGGGGCCGCTGATATCTTATACCGTAAGAGTATCCAAGGATGGGTTTTTCCTCCCTCCACAGGGGCTAAATCTTGTTACAGTGCTTCCTCTGATGAAAACACACACAAAAGACAAACTTGGAGCTGGAGAGAGAGAGGTTGGAAAAGCTTGAGAGGCGGGAAACTCTAAAACTGAAGCAGTCAAAAGTTGCAAGAATATACTGCTCACCTCTCTGTGTGTGATCTAAGATAGATGGCAGCAGTAACATACCTCTTCACATGTGTTTTTTATATGAAATGTACTACAACTAGATAACAGCTCCCAGCGGGTGAAGCAGCGTCGATTTTCATCTCTGATTTAGAATCTGTCGTTATTAAACTTCCAGACGCCGCTGTGGGACACTCAAAAATGTTTCTTTCTCCTTTTTTTTTTGTTGGTTCCCCCTCATTTCTCTGAGGACACACAAATGCACTTTCACACACTTCATCTGTTGTGCCTGCAGTTATTTCAATCTTGCTCATGATGCATTTCAATTTAGTGTGTGATGTAACTTCTGAAATTTTCTTTTTAAAAAGCTCATGTCTATTTTTCCTGCCCGTCTTTTTTTTCCAGGTTGCTAAGCTCAATTAAACCTGGCCTGGTGAAGAAAATCAACAGACTTCCAACACCTATAGCTGGCCTGGTGAGTCTTCAACCCTTACATTATCCTTTTTTTCCCCTTCATACTATCTCTTTGCATTTCCCTTCTCCTCCTCAAATTCCTGTATGTCTGCGTGCTCTGTCTCTTCTTCCCGTCTCTTTTATATCAGTGTCTGGTTCCTTCTCCAAAGATACTTTTGATGTTGCTCTGGTTTAATGTTGTCCGATGTTTAAAAACTTGCTGTAACCTGTTGTCACCTCCCTTGAATTACGTGTCCTCAGCATTACGGCAGCTACATGCCTTGTAACATAAGATTAAGGCTCTGATAGCAGCTGTCCAAAGCAAAAAGATATCCTAAGGGGCCTTTTATAAAATAAATCATCATATATATGTCATGTTATTGGTGCTGTATATATGGTTTGAAGTGTGAAATTCTTCCAGCTTTCAGATTTTTTCAGCCTCACTCATAGTAATAAATATCCATCACACTTCCACTGTGTTGGCTAAGTGCCAAAGATCCAAGAAAAAGGGCGTAAAATCTCAAGTTTTTCTTTTGTACATAATCTCCCCCCCCCCAAGGCAATGACTTCAGACCAACACTGACAATCATGTGACATGCAGATTTACATTTTAAGCCACCAGGTGTGTCATCGGGGTTTGATTACACATAAATGCAGCTGCACAAGCTCAGTTTCGGTCCCCACAGCCAAAGGTGTCCGTCAGCAGCCAACCGCTCACTTGTTGTCCAGTGAGTCAGTTTTGGAGTGAGCTAGATCATCTGTTGTCTGTAAAATATTATGGGTCACATCATCAGGATAAAATATCTTCAGGACCTTATTGGATGTTTGATCCATTAGTATTTTTTTCATCCGAGCGGAACAAATTCACCTTATGGTCCCAAAAGCTTGAAGTGAATATTGTTCATTGTTGTCTGAGGTTTTATTTAAGAATCTTAAGTTCTGGCTTTGAATGGAGCCAGCCTGTGAATTTCAGTGGACCTGAACACTGATACATTTCAACAGAGTACAGTGTTATACAGTGGAGCCCTTTCATGGCGACCTAAGACCTTGATCTGGATGAAGTGGCCTTTCAGGACCAGGAGCGACATGTAAACAGAGGCTTATGGAAAGTTGATAGCGTCAGAGCTCACACTAAACGTACCTCCATCTTTCTTTCTTTCTTTCTTTATTTCTTTGCTCACTTTCACTCCACTGGATTCATCACTGTCAATAAAGGCTGTTCATGTTGAAGTTTAATTTTATATTTTGTCGCATTTATTTGATAATCTTGTTTAGAGAACAGATCACACCAAGCACAGGTGCAAAATTACATTACAAAAGTAAAGCTCAAGGGGAGAAAACCAATGAATTTAGTTTAGATTTGTGAAGTAGGAGGGGCAGCTGGGCTCCTCCCACTTCACAACTTCAAATTGTAGAATTTGTAGCATAAAATAAATGTCACGATTACTTTGACCTTGATTAACTGAGATTTCATGCTTTAAACATTAACTTTTCATCCTTTTTTTAATGTTTTTGTAGCAAATATTTGTTGCTAATCTCTTTCTGAAATTGTGGGATTATCATTTATACCAACGTGAGGCCACATGAATGTAATTAAGGAAATTAAACTTCGCTCCATCTCCTCAATCACACTGATAGAAGTTGAAGTTGGATTGCTTTCATCAAATTTTGTACAAATCTTTATGATCAGTGAAAATTGAGCTTGACAATGCGGCCATGGTGTAAACGAGGGGTGCAGATGATAAGGACTTAAGTTGCGCTGCAGCGTAAAGGGACGTGGCTATCATTTGGTTCACAGCATGGCGGGACAGACAAGGAAGTCTGGGTTGGGCTGAAATGACTTTTACTTATCTCATGGCGTCACTAATGGCCTGTTCTGCCTTTTTACAAGTGGCGGTTCATTACACAGCCACATTCCTCACCGCATAATGACTCCTACAATAAACTGATTGTCTTGTTATAGTACTCCATCTTGGTAAAGTTTCAACTATCTGATGAGTGCATGAACATACATTCAGTTTTTGTTAATATTCTGTATGATCTGACAGACTTTTAAACTATTTTCAGTGAATTTCCATCAGTTTCCATGTAATGTTCTTCCTAATGGACTCTAATCAGTGTCTCTAATCTGCACTCGTTGACGGCCATGTTTGTTTGTTAAGTTTGTTTGTTTTAAAGGCTTTTTAAGGACTGTCATAAATCCAGTAAAAACACATCAGTGGGGACATTACACTAGAAAACTATTGACCTTATAAGTTGTTGAGTGTTTAGTTGTTATATTTTTAGTTTTCTTAAAATAAATCAAAACTTTACCATAACTGAAAGAGAAAATGGATTTGAAGTGGCACTCTCTTTTAAACTTTGCACTCAATATATTACATCAACAGCAAGGTGGACACCATAACGTTAACACAGACTTGGCATTTGTTTTATTAGATTACAGGAAGGTGATTGTTCAGTTTATGCTGTTTCAAACATCAGTGATTGATGTATTGTTATTCTAAGAAACAATATAATTGGCCCAAGGGGGACATTACAATTACAGGACAAAAACACAGGGCATGACCATTATTTTTTTTTCCCAAAGGACCAAATGACAACAACATGTTTACAGTTGTAGTTTGATGACGTCTTATAAAAAGTAAAATCGACACCTGCTTGTTTTCTTCCTGTCCATACACTGTCACCCACTATACTTAAATTTCATAATCCTGCCTCTCAGCTTCTCGTGGCTTTGCAGGGATATTTTTTTCTTCCCCCTGGCTGTGATTGGAGAGGTGAGAAACACATAAACAAGGGGTCTGCTGTAATCTGGCCGATCATAATAAAACAGAGGCTACTCCCCCTTCCTCTTCCTGTTTGGGGGCTAATGGGAAAATGGGTCTCTGAGGAGTTGTGGCTGTTTTGTAATTAGAGCGGCTAACTCTGTGCTTTGGCAGCTCGGCCTGTATGGCTCAGTGTTCGTCTGATCAGGTCGGTTGTTGCGCGCTCTGTTCCCAGCAGTCTCTGGGTCGGCTGGTATGTTCATGTTTTACAGTGTGTAAACAGACAAGCAGCGGAGAGTTACTGGTAGTAATTCACATGCTTCCAAAAGGTGTTGTTTTCCAGACGTCCAGTATGAGGCAACTGGCATTAGTGTTACTTTTTAGTGACGCACATGCAAACAAGCAACATTTTGGGCTGTTATGTAAAACCTCCATAAATTCCAGCTTTGGGTTATTTTAATTTTTAGTTTTAATTTAAGGGGTGCATGCTTCATTAGTGTCATGAGATAATTTAACTGTCAAGTTAAGAGTTAGGGTTACATCTTGGAAGTTTTTACCTGGAGACATGATAAGCAAAATAAAGCTGATAAGAATTGGCTCTTGATGTTTGTTATTTGCAGACATTTTGCTGCGATTTATTTAATTGTATCACTTGTTTTGCCACAATATTGATATTTCCACAGCGGGTACGACTGCCCAAATTTATTATGACTTTTTTTTTTTTTTTTTTTTTTTTAACAGAGTGGACAGAGGTTTTGTGTTAGAGTCAAAGTTCCACCTCTGTATCCTTCTACAAACACATTCAGCTGTCAGTCATTTCTTTGCGGTAGAAACCCAGCTTCCTGTGGCAGTGACCTGCAAATCACCACAAAGTTATGCTCACTTCTTTATATACACACACACACACACACACACACACACACACACACACACTCACACACCACAAAATGCCAGTCACTGCAAAATAGAGAAAAATGTAAAAACAATTTGATGTACACTCGTAGATGTATAGTGTCATTGGTGGCTCCTTTATCATACAGCTGCTTTATGCTTCAATTATACACAATTATTAATCACACGTATCTTGGTTTCAGAGAAGAAAGTCTGTGATTCAGATGAGGCAGTAGCTCTCTTAAAGATGCATATTTTTGCGCTCACTCTTCGTATTCTGACTATCCTTTTTTGTAAGAGGTTTAATATTTTAAAATTAAATTATTATTCATTGAATCAATCATGTTTGCAGGGAAGTTTATCTGAGCACACACATCAAACACTGAGAGATGTCAAACACATTGTCTGTCCTCCACCGTTTTGAAGCATGTTCAGTGTTCCTAAGTTTCCCAATTTTTCTTAAGGATTTAATAACACAGAGTTTCCATTCAGAAAAGTTTTCCAACATGCGTCCAAGCTTTTGCACAAGTGGGTTAAAGTGCATATAATAATCCATGAGAAAAATGAAGTGGTAATTCACCATTCTCATATACTTGACTAAAACACATATTGGGTTCTAGTCTCTGAGTTCTGGGAAATGTTGTTAAAGAAAGATGAGCATCTCTTCTTAGTACCTATAGTTGCAGATTGCTTGATGTGTTGTAGGCAGGGCTGAAGGATGTGTGATTGTAGCAAACCATTTGCCTGTTTTTTGCTCACACAATTATCTTCAGATAATCTATCAGAGAACAAAGTATTATTTAAATTAAATTATTATTCATTGAATCAGTCATATTTCTCACTAAAATGATTTAACTTTTTACAAAATTTGATTGAATGCTCAGAATCAGCTCGTCTAGTAAACTTTGCTTATGTTTGCAGGGAAGTTTATCTGAGGACACACATCACTGAGAGATGTCAAACATATTGTCTGTGATTTCTGAGTCCTGGCAAATGTTTAGTTCACATTTGACCTTTACGGGTAGTGTGAGAGTTATTCCCACTGTAGGTGTGTCCTCCCTGGAGTAAAAAGTTTGAAGAGGTTTGATATTTTAAAATTAGATTATTACTCATTGAATCAATCATGTTTGCAGGGGAAGTTTATCTGAGGACACACATCACTGAGAGATGTCAAACACATTGTCTGTCCTCCACCGTTAGCCAGCAGCTCCAATTTATGCAGGCATAGATTAAACAAGCTCACAGATGAACACTGTTATGAAGCATACAGTGTTCCACTTCAAGTTTTCCAAATTTTTCTTTAAGGATTTAAAAAGAGTTTCCTTTCAGAAAAGTTTTCCAACATGAGTCTAAGCTTTTGCACAAGTGGAAGGTAAGTGCATCATGATCCATGAGCAATATTAAGTTATAATTCACCATCCTCATATTCGGGTTCTAGTCAGATTTGTTTACTTGAGTCAAAAAGTTCAGGAGTCCAAGTTACAGGCCGTCCTCACCCTGAGGGAGTCGCTTATTGGTCCAACTGATAGCTCATTTCTGAGCTCTGGGAAATGTGAAAGAAAGGCTACACTGATATTGGATGCAACTACACTGAAAGTCATTTATTTTGAGGCCAAATATGACCTTTATGGATAGTGTGTGCGTATTAGACACAGTTAATCCCGCTCTAGGTGTGCCCTCCCTGGAGTAAAACTGTCAAAAGAGGCAGTAGTTGTGTCCTCTGCCAAAAAAGTGTGTGTGTGTGTCTGTGTGTGTGTGGTTGGGTGGGGTAACGCCACCAGTAGTGCACAAATAACGCTGTCTCAAAAACACAGGAAGCCGTCGGGTGGGCTTGGACTGGGTGTTCTGTCACAAATAAAACAAGATTGTGAGAACAAGTGTTTCCAAGTGTGTGTTTACATGTTTGTTACCATGCATATACTCTTCCACCAGCTCGTGTGCACATATAAATAAGGCTCATAGTTTGGTGTGTTTGTGCACTTGAAATATGATTTGAATCAGCAATTCTAAAAGTCTAAATGTGTGAATGTGAACAGAAATGCATTGTATTTCTGTTTTGGTGAGTCACAGAGTTAAAATGTGCTTGGGACAGGAAATGGTGACACCCTGAGATAGAGAGAGAGAGGGAGAGAGGGAAGGGCTTTTGGCTGTGGCCCTCTGAACGATAAAAAGACAGAAACAAAGGAGGGAGAGAGAACCTGGGAACAGGAGAGGAGAGCTCAGGTTGCATCCAACAAAGACTTCTTCTGAGAGGGGAGAGAGGGAGAAAGGCTGAGAAGATGGGAAGAGAGTGAAGTGCAGGGAAGAAGAGAAAGGAGCAATGTTCGAGGAGAAGCAGGTGAAGGAAGGAATATAAAAAGGAAGCAGGGTGGACCCTTTGGAAGGAGGTAAAAAGTGAAGAGTGGAAGTAATCTGAGAGAGGAGACGTACGAAAGCCCAACCACAAAACCTGGTGGTGTCACATTTCTGTCGTGCAGGTATCCTGATTTTCATGTTGTGCAGAAACTGTGTGTTGCATGTTTATATACAGGACATCTCTGGTCAACATGTGTTTGTGTGTCTGCCTGAGTGTAAAATCATGAGTTTCATGTGTTTGTATCCATCTTTATTGGTGTGTAACATACTTAACGAGCCAGACTTTACTTTCTCTTCCTTACCTGGCGCCCGTGTGTTTCCTGCAGAGGTCAGGTCTGCGCAGTTCCCTGTGCAGACCTGACCTCACTTTGCACACACAGCGTCTTTATCCTGATGAAACTTTGTGCTCTGTGCAGGACAACCTGAGTGTGTTTCTGCGCGGCTGTGAGGAGTTAGGACTGAAGGGCTCTCAGCTGTTTGACCCTGGAGACCTGCAGGACACGTCAACACGCCCCACCGCCAAGTAAGACTTAAAGCCTCAGTGATACCTTAATGTTTGTGCTTGTGTGAGGGAATTGAGATGTGTGTGTGTGTGTGTGTGTGTGTGTGTGTGTGTGTGTGTGTGTGTGTGTGTGTGTGTGTGTGTGTGTGTGTGTGTGTGTGTGTGTGTGTGTGTGTGTGTGTGTGTCTTACAGTTTTATTCCAAAACACAGCAACACACATATATTTTACTTTGTGGGGAAGCTGGATTTGCAAGATCATGCCAGAATCTATCTTGTCAGAGTTTAAGTTATTTGTTTATGCCTGAGCCACCGCTGGTTCAGACCGATCAGCATCCTATGAGAAATCTTCCGTGATCTAGCAAATCCAGCTGCCTCGCAAGGTAACGCAGTGATAGACGGATGGTTAATCCAATCACCTGCCAAGTATTTCCAAACATTTTCCAAAGAGGACTTCTCAGAAGGTTCTGTGTAACAAACCATCTGGTGTGTCAGGTTTCACTTTCTTCCATTTGAACAAGTTTGGGCCAAATTTGTTGTTAAGAAAGCTATTATTGTTTTAAAAAGACCAGTAAAGTAACTTTTACCTGTATGAAGTAAGAGTTTGCAAGCATTTACAAGCAGCTACTTTCAGATGGATTACTATAAATATGAAGTAGTCAAATCAGAACCAAACAAATCTCTTTCTTAGATTCTTCATGTTAGGTTGAATATAGTTTCAAAATAAAGGTTTGATTATGCTTGTAAAAGGATTTGACATTATCTGAGGTAACACT